>NW_025721168.1:300000-451660 GCF_922984935.1 Meles meles | reverse complement strand
GACAGCAACTTCAAACTGACTAACGCATGTATTTGTAAAAGCTAAGTGGCATAAGGTGAGCTTTTAGGAAATGGGATATTCTTTGCTTCTCATCATTTCTGCTTACAAAATTTCTTCTCAAGAGGCCTACTTTCATGCTGGAAGGGAAACCTGTCAACTCTTACTTCATTTTACCTAGAATGAAACTAATCTCATTGAAATAGTGTTTGTATTTCAAAGCAGGAAAACATTACTAAAATGGTGAATGGTAACAAATCCATAAGAATGTCAATAGGATAAAATTAACAAAATGCAAATATATGCAGTGAGCTTGAACAAACTTACTTTGGCCTCAAGTTCTCAGGATCTCTGCTTGTCCAAAACAATATTAAAAGACACAAGTTTCCTGGATTATTTCTGTTTCTATGGCCATATGGCAGGGATGTCCTCACAACAGATGATACGCTCATCACTAAAAGCCTAAGTCATTCAGCTGGTAATAATGACAGGAGTGGTGCTCCCACTCATGAATCAAAGGCTAAAGAAGGCACAGTAGGTACTGCAACAACAATAGAGGATACTCCCGTAACAATGGCAGAATCAGAAGTATATTCTCAGAGAGCAAGACAATCCGTGACTCTGGGAAACAGAGTTCAGAAGGGGCCATCTGGGGCGGGGAGGTGGTGGTAACTGTATGATAAGCATTAAGGAGGGCACGAGATGTGATGTCTGTGTATATTCACATGACTTCTTAGAATGTGGCCTTGTTAATGCACAGTTTAAAATTCTCCTGAAAGGGGCACCTGGGTGGGTCAGTGGGCTAAAGCCTCTGCCTTCGGCTCGGGTCATGATCCCAGGGTCCTGGGATCCAGCCCCACTTCCGGCTCTGTGCTCAGCAAGGAGCCTGCTTCCTCTTCTCTCCCTCTCTGCCTGCCTCTCTGCCTACTTGGGATCTCTATCTGTCAAACAAATAAATAAAATCTTAAAGAAAAAAAAATTTTCCTGATTGTGAACTACTCAAACAAATAAAAATACACAAAATAGCAAACTCGAATGGAGTCCAGCAATAGAAGCCAATAAAGAATAGAAGACCTTGAGCATTAGAATCAGGCTCTTTTCCTCTCCCACTCGTTGACTCTAGGACTTTTTGACAAATTCTTCATCTTTACCACCAGCACCAATAACCAAAATAATTTCCATGGTAATCACTTGCATTTTATCATTTAATTTTTATGTCATTAAAATAAATATGCCTTTTGTGTCCTTTTTAGAGATGAGAACACCAAGACTAAAATCTGAACCCAGGAAGCTCAGGGCAGATACAACTACAGGCACAGTCACAGGTCTAACCCCTGAGGGAGTCCTGGAGTCTCTGAGAACACCTACAACCACAACCTAGTTGGTGGGGAGCATTCAATGATACCATCAAGCAATGGTTTGGAACGGAGTTTGGAGCTTGGTAAATACTTAGTAAATGTATAACAATTTTAACAATAATGAAGAGGAAATCTGTTAAAGTAAGTTACATGTATGTTAATATGAAGTTAGCCCCCAGCAAGGACCTGATAAAGAGAAAAACTTGAGTCAGATCATAAACACATACCTGTGCTTAAGTGTGTGGGCTGGAAGGGGGGTTGAGGAAAGGAGATGTGTATATGTGTGTCTTAAAAGCCAGAGTAGTGAATAATAGGAAGCATCCGTATGAAAGTAAAAATGTCTACTAATATAGAGGTTTGGTAAGTATCATTGCAATCAGGCAACAGAAGGAAAGAAAGAGAATGGAAAAAGACATTCATTTTGTAGAAAGTGGAAATATGGGTAAATTACAGCCTGAGAGAGACAACCGAAAAACCTGCTTTTTTTAAAAAAGGTGTGATTCAGCAAAGGACAGTTTTTACAATGAATTTAAAAAAATAAATCACTCTCCTAAGCTAAAAAGAAGAACTGCCTCTTCTCTACAATTAAATGATGCCCAATGTCTGGAAAGCATTCCGTAGTTGTTAATTGAATAAGTGAATTATTAGAATATAAGCAAAAATCAACAACAACAACGAACTTGTCAATTAATGGTAGCAACCCAAAATGTGAAATATGTAGGATTAAGAAAAAATTCATCTGGGGCAACTGGGTGGCTCAGTCTGTTAAGCATCAGACTTCTTGGTTTTGGCTCAGGTCACAATCTCTGGTCATGCGATGATGGAGCCCTGCTCAGGGTGGAGTCTGCTTGAGATTCTTTCCCTCTCTTCTCCTTCCCCCTCTGCTCCTGGCCTGGCTCCCACTTTCTCTCTAAAATTAATTAATTCATTCATTTTTTAAAAAGGAAAGAAAAAAAGAAAAAAAATTGCATCTAGTCTCTAAGAAGATGTAAAATAACTGACTAAATGAGTGACCGAGCTCATTATTATAAATATATATAAATATGCATGTATACACATACATATATGAACATAATTCATTCCCAGAAATGAAACAAACTATTTTGCATTTCCAGAAACAGTTAGTATCAGCCTTAATATTTTAAATAGAAGACTGAGGAGGGTTAATTGCCCTATCGGACATGAAGTAATATTATAAAGTCCCAGTAACTAAAGCAATACCATCCTGTGTCGCAACAGAACCTATGTATCAGCCTACCTATAGATGCTGGTATTTCACACATTATTTTCTTTGGTGATATTTAGCAACCTTGTTTGTATTATTAAAATAAGCATGTAGTTAAGCAAAGACATTAAAACTTCAGCAGATGTTAAAAGACTTCTGAAAGAATGTCCTTTTTGTATGAGATACACACATAATGAGAACACGAAGGCTCCCAACTATTATCCATGACCATGAAAAACTTGTCTGAAAGGAGACTTTAATTTAAAATTGTCAGAGTTGTCACAGATCCCTGAGGGAGGGAAGACACCATTGGTTAAAGTACCCTTGATTCTCAGTACAGCAATTTATAAAACCTTGAATTCTTCTGTTAATTTGTTCTTGATGAAACTAGAAAGTATCAGTGTATACACAGTCCTAAATAAAAGTGCCAAGATCTTAATGTACCCACTCATTAAAATGAAACTTCTTGGGTGCATTTCATTTGCATGATATCAGAGAAATTGCTTTCTTGTCTATTATCTGAGGCAGTTACGGTATAGAAACTATCAACTCATGGGTGAATACGTGCACGTGGGTGTGTGTGTGTGGTGTGTGCGCATGTGTGTGCACACACTTGTGCATGTGTTTGGGAAGAAGGGTTGCAGGAAGGAAGGAGAGTAGAAAATTCAGTATCTATTTTGTTCAAAACTCACAATTCTGGGTCTTCTGATTTCTTGTATTTTACCTCAAATCTTATAGTATGAAAATAAAAGTTATTTAAAATATTTAAAGTTATTTAAAATAAAAGTTATTCAATACACCAATACCTAGACACAGTCCTTCTTGGGTCTCCTATTTCCTTTTGAGATTAGACAGTTTAATTATCCTGGTCAGTTTCAGGTCAAAACTGAAATCTACGGTGATAAAACTAAATGAGTCACATCAGGGGGATTGTGGGCCACCTCACTAAATTATACCATCTTTGAGCCTCACCTAATGTGAAATGTGTGGTTAGGTTGGTTGATTTCAAGATTTTAAGATGAAGGGATCTCTTACAACCCCATTTTTGCTGTCCTCAATTCAAGCAAGCAAGCGATGCTTGTCCCTTCAGGGGACATACTCATCCAAGACTCAGGCCTTACCAGACCACTCAGGAAAATCCCATGATCTTGCCTTTCACAAATAAGCTCTGCTTTAAAGTACATTCACCTGCCTTTGCTCCTCCTCCTCCCTTCTGCCCAGTCACCAGCTCCCTGAGCACAGGGTTCATGCCAGATGCTATGAGACCTTTCAATTTCTTAGACCTTTCAAGTTGACTTTTGCTCCACTCACTTTATGTAAGTTTAGTCATCTCCCCTAATCCCAGAAAATTACAGATTTCCAAGCCCCAGCTGGCCATTCTAGTCTTTGGATAAATGTTATTATAATGGAACACTTGAGGGTCAACAAAGCCTCCAAATCAAACCATGCAGTTTCCAAATCTGTCCCAAGATGCTAGCTGGTACAGAGGGAGATAGAATTAAATCACATTAAACCAAAACCATGGTTAAATTTAATGTGTCTGAGTTATTATTATTTTTAAATATTTTATTTGACAGAGATCAAGAGTAGGCAGAGAGGCAGGCGGGGGGTGGGGTGGGGGGGGGGAAGAAACAGGCTCCCTGCTGAGCAGAGAGCCAGATGCGGGGCTCCATCCCAAAAACCTGAGATCATGACCTGAGCTGAAGGCAGAGGCTTAGCCCATTGAGCCAGCCAGGTGCCCCAAATTATTATTATTATTATTATGTTGTTGTTGTTGTTGTTTTTGGAGGAGACAACTTCTAAGAAATCTCAAGTTACACAGCTTTTCAGGAACAAATAACCACAGGGCCTCAGAATGATATAATATCTGTGAAATAATATAAAAGCAAATTTTACTGGTGCTAGTTTATGCCATTCAAAAGCAAATGACTGGGGGTGCCTGGGTGGCACGGTTGGCTAGGTGTCCGACTCTTGGTTTCAGCTCATGTTATGATCTCAGGGTCCTGGGATCCAGCCCCATGTTGGGCTCCACACTCAGTGGAAAGCCTGCTTGAGATTCTCTCTCTCCCTCTCCCACTGCCCCTCTGCTTGCTCTCTCTCTCTCTAAAATAAATAAATAAAATCTTTAAAAAAAAAAAAAGAAAAGAGAAAGACTGTTGAAATAAAATCATCTCTGCAATGACTAGTGTCCAATTTTTTTTTTCCATTTTAGGAGTCATTCAAGCATCAAAAATATTAAGCCTCCTGCTTTAGGTAATATAATACAGCAAAATGTTTCCAAATTTGAGTTTTATGAATCTACTAATCTCATCATGTAGCTCTTCCTGCTGGTAATTCCTGTGTGACTCTTCCCCACTGAATCAACCACTAAAAGCAGCTCTTCTGCTTTTCCGAGGGGAACACTGCCTCCCTTAGCCTCACAGTGTGGGCACCCATCTCCCTGCAGGGCAACTGGAGAAAGGTAAGCAGTGCAGGTAGGCAGGCCCATGGTAGAGAAGAAACCGCGTTCTAGTTTGAAAGCAACAGAAACAGACTTGTCGATTATAATCCGACTAGTGTACTCTCGGGAATACTGAACTGCAAGATAAGAACAAAACTTTGATAATCCAAATGCACTTTGATAGAACATCCACTGAATTTAGCACAGAAGAGCAACACTTTTAAGGTTCTAAATTTTAGCTACAGGCAGAGGGAATACCAGAAGGAAAATAAATGAAAGGTACTCACCACTTCAAAAGCTAATCTCTGCAATGCTTTCATTAGCAGTTTTTTAAAAAAAAACACATACACTTTTGAAGTAGGAAAGAAATGACTTTGAATCCTGATTGCTATAGGGTGTAGTTTAACTCCCCATTCTTTCAAAAATAGGCAAGGTCAGGCATTTCTTTTACTGCTATTGGGCTTATAAGATATATAGGAGAGAGATTAACTGTTGAACTGCTCATTTAGTTCCTTCAATGAAAGATAAGCATCTGTTGCAGCAAATGAAGAAAGAGAGGAAAGTTCTTTCTAGAGAAACTATCTGCTCAGGCTGGGTGTAAAGGCACGATTTTCACATTTAAACAAACACAGTATAAAAATATTTGGCTTAGACTATAGACGAGTTGCAGTAAGAATGGGAACTGGGAGAACGGACAATCTCCCTTAAACTTCCGGAAAGGGGTGGGAGGGAAGAATAATAAATGAAAATACCCTTAGCTAAGTAAAACCAGAAAATGGGTGCATCAACCCAAAATACATCACTCAAAGATCAGACAATTTTGTCAACAGTAAAATAGGTAAAGTCAAGATCATGTCTCTAAGTACCAATACTTTAAAAGGTTTCCTACCTGAAGGTCTGGCCTTGAGAAAATCCTACCTGCCAGATACCAAGTGGGCTTTGTTGGGATTGTGGCTATCGGATCAATGTTATTATGGGTATAACATGTAGGCTGAGGTATAATAGATAATTTCTAATTACACAGTGTCTACATGATATCAATCTTAAGAGACAATATCTCTTATTCTTTTAATAACATGTCATTCTGATCCATTATTACTACCATGCATGCTTTTCAAAACACATTTCTAGCATCCTTATCATTTTCCCTCCAGCATTACCACCAGACACGCCTGCGGACAGGTTCCTTTGGGACCCGGGGCCTACCCACTCCTACTACCACAGGAGAGCCCTTCACACTACCTTGAACTCAAAAGCAGTACTCAAGTACAATAATTTTACAACCTCGATACATACTGGTATCAAAAATACAGTTTTGAATTTCTTGCACAGTTAAATAAAAACCTTCTCTTCTTACTGCATGGCAGGGTTTGAATGACAGCAAATATGATGTGGGCCACTTAGGGCGGGAGCAGCATGAGTCAATCACATGGATGGGAATAATAATCAAAACAATGGCTAGGGTGGGACAGGGTGGCTCATTCAGTCCAGCCTCTAATTCTTGATCTCAGCTCAGGTCTTGATCTCCCAGGGTCATGAGTTCAAGCCCCATGTTAGGCTGGGCAGGGAACCTACTAAAAAATAATAAAAAAAACAACAAAAAAGAGAAAAAACCAAAAAAGTACAAAACAAAACAAACAAATAAAACCTTTGACTAGAAGTTCTTCAGCACTTACATATCAGCTGCTATTTTTATTTAGGTCAAGTCCTAGATGAAACAAAAGATGCAGGGTTGAAATAACTTGCACAGAATCACATGGTAAGTGGGGTAGCTGGATAAGAACATTGGGTATCTAAAGAAATAAGGCATGGGGAAATTAGAAGAGAGTGGCTTGGGATCATTTTGAGGGGAGATCATGCATGATCCTGAATGCTAGGATAAGATGAAGATAATGCTTCTATTCTACAAATATTAAAGAAATATTAAAGGTTTGCTTGGACAAGCTAAGGAAAAGAAGTTATTCCTCAAGATAAATGTGGTATATCCACAAAAAATGTCTCTAATTTAACGTCAAGGCTTTCTTAACCCATGTGAATGTCTGAATGTTCTTAAACCCATAATTTAAACATCTATGTACAGTCCAATTATTGATTGTATTTCGAAAAGACCAAAACCTAACTCATTAACAATTTTTTTTTATTATTATGTTCAGTTGGCCAACATAGAGTACAGCAGTTTTTGATGTAGTGTTCAACGACTCATTAGTTGCATATAACACCCGGTGCTCATAATAACACATGTCCTCCTTAATACCCATCACACGGTTACCCGATCCACTCCCCTACCCTTTTGTAACCTTCAGTTTGTTTTTTGGAGTCCAGAGTCTCTCATGGTTTGGAATCAAGAGACGGAGAAAAACCAACAACAATTTTATAGCTATCTTTCACTTCAGGTGTTTTTAGCCTCTTGCAGTAAGGGCCCAGTGTTTTTATTTTCTCACATTTCTATAAATTTGAATCATAAATACTTATGATACAGTGTTATTGGATGTCTGTCTTCATGTAGTTATAACCAGGATCAGGGGGTCTATCATGGTATCAGAAAGTCAGCTTTTGGGGCGCCTGGGTGGCTCAATTGGTTGGGTGTCTACCTTCAGCTCGGGCTGTGATCTCAGGGTCCTGGGATTGAGCCCTACATCAGGATCCCTGCTCAGTGGAGAGTCTGCTTCTCCCTCTCTCTCTGACCCTCCTCCCTGCTTGTTCATTCTCTCTCTCTCTCAAAGAAAAAAAAAATTAAGAAAAAAAAAAAAAAGACAGACAGCCGTTGTGAAAGATAATACAGTGGAAGTAGATCCTCTCATACCTCTTTCTAAATAGCAATGATTAGAAAAAGGGGTCATGGGAACGTGAATGTAACTAACAGAAACCCTCACACAACTACTAGAAATCTTAACCATTAATCAGTAATACCATTAATCAGTAATACCATCATCAAAAAAATGAACACAGAGCAGCACATACTGTTATCAAAACAAAAATCTCAAAACTTTGTTGCAAAAAAAAAAAATCCTTTTGTATTATAATATTCTATACAGAGAAAAACATTTTTATTACTATTATATCAACAAAGGAGCATAGGTAATTAAACTAGAAAATATGTTCCTCTCCATTAATATTACTTTTAGAAATTCCAGATCGGCCATTAGATAACCAAAAGTAGCAATCCTAAAGCCACTTTTCAAGAAGACTATACATTCGGTTGCATTATTTCTGTTTTCCTGACAACCTGCCAGCATTCATGACCCAAACAAATTCCCAACAGTGTTACAGAACAAGCTTTTAATAATGCAAAGGCCTTGCTTTCTTTTGATGGGGTGTTCTCTTAGTGGGAATGGAATCACCCATCAACAACAATCTGCTCATCAATTTTCTTTTCAAAGTCCAAATTGTAATTTAACCTTTGTTAATTAATTCCCAAATTATTTTACACTGGATGCTACACAGAAAGTACATTTTTAACTGTGGTACAATGGACATCCATGGGCTCTAAATAAGCAGCCATTTAAAACACAATGGGTGGCTTTCTTTTACCCATTCATATATTGCTAATTTATTTTAGATAATATATTTTAATGTTACAGCTAAAAAGGGAAGGGTTAAATAGTCTTTACTCAGATATCAGGTATTTAAAAATTTAACTGGTTTTTACATCATCATCCATGTTATTTTAAGACATTAATGCAACACGTTTAACTCTACATATAGAGCAGTAATCTTCATCCCTTCTCAAGTCTCTGAAACCGGACAATATGCTATTCCTGAATACTTGTAAATGGCTAATGTATCAAGTAATTTAATGTTTTCAACTTTTTATGTTGTGAACCACTCTCCTCTCTATTCCCTACATCTTTTCCTGAAAGAGAAACATATTTGCTGTCCTTTGGTTCACAATTTTTCCATTAAAAAGTGTCTATCACACGAGCAATAGGCAAAGTGGTTCGGTTTACTAAAACATGTAGGCTACACATTGTTAATCAATGGCATTTTACTGATTCTTTTCTCCAAAGGATAAACTAACACATAAAGTATTATAGACAAAAAATAGGGCACCAGGCAAATAAACATTACCGGAAAGGAGATATTGTTATATTATTGCTATATTCCCTTCATTGGTTTGCCACTATGACAATACAATGAAGGAATAGCTAAAGAGATACATTTTTTCAAGTAAATCTTGCCTTTCAATGTCTGGACTTATAAACTTTTATTCTTTAGAAAAATAATAAGTGATGTTAAATATATTCTTATTCCATAATTACACTAACATGGCGATCCTGATCATTTTTAAATTGCTTTGTAGTCCTTGCCCTCAAAATATGTGTCTTTCCCCTGAGGCTTTTAACAAATACTCCAGTGTGAATGAGCTATCTACTCACCTACTTAATTTTGTTCAACAGTAAAAATTACAACAAACTGGAAGGTATGCAGAGAGATTACTTTCATTAAATGAATTTCTAAAATTCCACAGAGAGATCATCAGTTTCTTCCTAACGACTTTTGAAAACACGGGCTCCACACACTGTTTAAAGACAGGTCAGTGAAGACCATAGTGGAATGATTATTTCTTGAACATCTCCTGCTGTACTGAAACATATTTCAGTGGAGTAATACTGGCCATCTGGAATCATGAACCTCTGACATTACATTTCTGCTTCATCAGTCTTCGTTACTGTAAAACCCAACCACATCTACCCCCACCCACATTTCAGCTTCATCTTTTGTCTTGCTTTCTTCCCCCCAAAATTTCAAAGTACTGCTTTTCATTCTGCTTTTCTGCCAGCTCTGTCGCCACATACCTCAGAGAATCTGCTTGGTTTGTCTTAAGGAAAAACACAACATAGGAATCACTGTGTCTTAACAGCCAATACAAGGGAGCAGGTGGCTCATCTCTATTTTGGGCACTAGTAGTATTGACCTCCAGTTCAACAAAGATTTAATGAGCACTTAATTCATTCATTCCAGGCACTAAACTGGGCTCAGAGAACACAGAAAATTCTTGAGAATATATTCATGCATCCCATATCATGTATATGAAACCTCACGTCTTTAAAGAGAGCTTTTTTTTTTTTTTGGGTGAGGTTTAAAGATGATAATATATTTTAAAGCATGTAATTATGGTCTGGCACACAGTGGCTACCAATAAGGGCTTGCCGTATTTGATCTAAATCTTTATCAGATCTGCAACACTGAAAACCACAAAGAGCTGGCCATGGGCTCCTTTGTCCTTCCAAACTGGTGTCACTTACTGTGGCCTCACTTCGTAACTATTATTCTCAGGTTCTTGAACATGGAATGCAGTAAGTCGTCCACTCTTCATTCTCTGATTTTGAAAATGGCACCTTGGGGCACCTGGGTTTCTCAGTGGGTTAAGCCTCTGCCTTCAGCTCAGGTCATGATCCCAGAGTCCTGGGATCCAGCCCCGCATGGGGCTCTCTGCTCGGTGGGGAACCTGTTTCTCCCTCTCTCTGTCTGCCTCTCTGCCTACATGTGATCTCTGTCAAATAAATAAATAAAATCTTTAAAAAAAAATGGCACCATACATTAAATGTGAATGTACAGCAAACCGCTGCATGCAAAAAGGAAAAATGCTAGAGAGGTCCAAAGAGGACTTTAAGCTGGACCAAACCTCAGTGAAGATTTCACAGGTTCAATGAAGCATACCTAGAATCCTATAGGATGTGTCTGTTAGACTGGCAGAAAGGGAAGGAGAAGGTATTCCAGATAGCACCAAGAGGAAAGACATAAATTCATGAAACACCACAGTTTGTGCAGAGAACAGTTCACCTTCCAGTGTCATTCCAACTTTACTAAATCCCAAAGATGCCATTATATAAGAACCACATTATGCACACTATATATTCTATGCTAACGACACTGGCCTCTATTCTTTAGGTATCTGAGGCACTTCAAGATTCTGATTAGATGAATGACATGGTTGAATTTTCATGTAAGGTGTATTTTTTCTTTCCCTGCAGCAAAGAGTAGAAGGGCAACAGAATGAGTAATTAAGAGCCTGGGTAGAAGGTTACAAACCTTGACTTAGGGCAATGGTAACGAGATACAGAGAGGGAGAACAAATTTAAGAGCTACTTGGAGTTCAAGTGAAACTTGACAGTTGGTTCAGTTGAGGTGAGGGCAATGGATGAAATAAAGAATGACAGCGAATGCCTGTATCCAGCTGACTCAGACTTGATGGGGAGATGACCATGTCCACCTGAAAGACAGAATTCAGGAGGTGAATGTTATAGATGGGTTTCTTGTAGGATATCCGGGAGGACATGGCCCCAAAGAATTTTGACATACAGGACTAAATAAATATCAAAAAAGGCTAAGGAAGGACACATAGACTTCAAGCTATAATAATGAAAACCTGAGGGAGGTTGACAGAGAACAATGGAGATCGAGACCCACTGGCAGTCAAGGACATCCCCGGAAAATGAGGAAAATAAGTGGCATGAGGAGCTCATGAGTCATCAGAAGACAATCAGGAGGAGAAATGAAGAACCAATGGGAGAGTGCAGAGAAAGAGTATGAAGGATAAACCCCATGGCAGGAAGATAAAAGCTTAAAGGCAGTGTAGCCCTAGGGTTCCCAGAGACCTACCAGCACAGCTTCAATGGAGCAGTGGACACAGAAGGCCACAAATAGGCTAAGCCAAGAACAGAAACTGAGGAAGTTAGGACAGCTAGTGGAGAAACTCTTTCAAGAAGTTTAGCTAAGGAAAAAAGAGATTAAGGGATAGTAGCAAGGTGGGCTCAAGGTTTGGTTTTGTTTTGGGACAAGAGAGTTTTGTTGTTGTTGTTTGTTTTTTAAGATTTTATTTATTTGACAGAGAGATCACAAGTGGGCAGAGAGGGAGGCATGGAGGGAGGGGGAAGCAGCCTTCCTGCTGAGCAGAGAGCCTGATGCGGGGCTCGATCCCAGGACCCTGAGATCATGACCTGAGCTGAAGGCAGAGGCTTAACCCACTGAGCCACCCAGGTGCCCAGGACAAGAGAGTTAACATGCTTAAAGGAAGGGATAAGAACTAGGTTTGTATGTGCTAACAATGATCAGCATTGGTTGTCTGAACGCAAGGTCAAGAACTGGGATGCCTGTAAATTTCAGTGGGCGAAGAAAACAGTGATTGATGAGGAGTGTCTGCTCCAAGCGGGGGGAGGGAGTAGTGGTGTGGATATCCTAGATTTGCCATTCCTTTGTAGTTTTACTCCAAAGGTCTAGGGTTATTTATACATGAGATGCACATTGGAAATTCTTGTAGACAGTGCAGTTTTCTGATTAGCAAAGGAGAGGAGAATTGAAGAACAAGGTATTCTTGGTAAGGAGTTACTGAACAACCAACTGAGTTGCATAGAAATCAGCCACCCTCGGATTCAATAAATTGGTTACTAGAATATTAAATAAACAAGCAAATACAAAGGCATTATTTTCCTAATTAACAATGTATTTGAAGTTAGGACCTTAAAAAATTTTAAAAAAGGTAAAAAGAGACCATCACCACTCGTTAAGGACATTCATTTTTTTTCTGGGGTTTCTGCTTCACTCACTTAGTGGTTCTTACCTGGATTTCACTGCAAGAATCTGGGAGGGGTTCTTAATGCGTTGTGACCTTGCTGTTCTCTAGAGTTGTGGGTTCACTGGGCTGGGACAGAAACAGATCTACTGCATGTCCCAGCCCAGCTCATCTATACAGAGGATCTCTAAGGTCAGTCCTGGAAAAAAAAGACAGTTCACTCCAATCCTTAGCCTCAGAAACAGAGAGAAAAGAGAGATAGAAAATGAGTATGTATTAGTGACGTAAGAGCAGAATCCCTATGAAGAAATCGGCCTTGGATTAAAGCAAAATCCATTTCCCTGTACTTTAGGTCTACTATACAAACAGGAGCAAGACAGCTTAATACAGGCCATTGAGAAAATGGATGCATACTAGTAATGAATTATCATAAAATATACTTTAATAATTAGGAAAAGAACTCTATTGATGTGGCAGCATTTTTCAATTTGCATAATTGTTTGATAATCATATATAACATAAACAGCAATCATAAAACCTGTTTTATCAAAAACTTTTAAACATAAAGGACAGTAAGTATATATTTTAAAAGTCTTATTTTAAAAGGTTATTTCATATCTTCTTACATTAATTTCTTAAGTATTTGTTTTGTTTTTCCTCCTTCTTTATTTAAAAACAAAACAAAACAAAACAAAACGCTTTCTCCAGTGGGAGGGGACTGGTTTTGATGAAAGAGCATAACAGGGGGAAATGTCCACATGCCTCAGATGCTCTACAATTCTCTCTGTGCATTCTCTGCCATCACGTACCAGTTTATGAAAGCCATTTGATAATGATAAACTATAAGTGACCTATATATATATAAACTATTACACCTAGTAAATTTTCTGAAGGCTGACCTGATAGGATTGATTTAATACAAGGTGTTTAATAAGGTGTTAATAACACCTTTAGTGAGATGTTTATCAATTCCTGAATTGAGGAAAAACTGACTAAAACAAATGACACATCATTTAAAAAATAAACGCAAAAACCAGGAAACTTGAAACTTTGTTCTTGCACCAAAAGTCATTTGGACATGATTTAAGTGCAGGACATCACTGACAAAGCATCACTATTTCATTTTTTAAAAATTGTCCCCTATCATCCAATTTTTAATTTTTAAATCTGAAACATTTTGTTTCCTAACAATTCTTAATGATAGTATACTCTATTATATCCCTAAACATTAATTTCATATGGCTTTTCTGTATCAATCCTTCCCTCATCCCACCTGGTACTCTATCAATACAGGTTGCCTCTTAACTCTGGAAGCCACATTTCTTAATTTCCCTCTGTACTGCCTAGCCGATATCCCTCCCCCATTTGGCTTTACATACTGTAACTCTTCTGTTGCAAAAATGTAACAGGAACATCTAAGTGTCTTCTTTGAACAAGACAGGGCTTGGGGAAATAGTATCTGCATTTGAGCAGAGGTAATGAGAAAATCGATGTAAAGTTTCATCTATCCTGCAATAATGAGAAATTCTCTAAAATCTGAAATTCTTTAAAATATATTACTGATAATGCTGGCATTCTTAAATGTAACAATGTGTTATTAATATCAATGAGCTAACATTTCAAAGATACATACTGATATAAAAATGAACAAAAGTACATTTAAAAAAAAAAGCCACAGAGCAGGAAAATTTAGTATTTGAAAGGTGGTAGGGGATCACTAAAATAGTAGTAAGGGGGGGAAAAGCTATGAAAAAAATATATAAAGGATAATTGGCAGTATGCCAGCACACTGGGAAAAATGTAAATTTGAAGTAGTTAGGAAAAGATGTTCCAGCGAGGTAAGAAAGGAAAAAAATCAGAATATGAATTGGAATATGGCTGTATGTATACATACTATACATAGGCTGTATATGAGTATATACACATGTATGCACATTATATAATACACACGTTTTATAACATGCATACGTATATACATGCATATGAGTATCTACATGTTGTATATATGCACGCATTTTTAAACATATATATAAACATACATATGTTAAAATACATATTTATTTGTTAATAAATATATAGGGACAGCAGAGCCCATAGAGCTGACACAGGTGTAATTAACTGTGACTGTTTTCCTTACAAACTCCCCTGACCTAGGATCCTCCCCCTCTGCTCCCAGGAATTCCTGCAAGGCTTTCACACTGTGAAGCCTGTAGGAGGGCAAGAGAAAGAAAGGATGGGCAAATTAGCTACAATTGGATCTTACTAACTTATTCATTTAAATTGCTAATCTGTTTCCAAGTAAGTTCATTTGTAGATATCTCATCCTCAGCTGACTGAACTTGGCTTTTCTAACCCTAGCTTGTAATTGGAAAAGAACATAATAAATTGTCATTTATCTTCCTTTTATTTAATCTCAAAAATACTTGGTCAAAAATGTCTACACGCACTAAAATTGGAACTCCAGTCCTTACATCCTCCCAGGTAAAGATTGTGATCATGATATGACTAGATATTATATGTATTCAATTAACTTCTACAGAAATCTCATGAAAATCTAGATATAATTAAAGGCAGTAAAATGGGGAGAAAGGAAGTCTTCCCAGATAAATTTTTCCAGCAAAGGAGTACAAAAGTGCCTATTTAGCAAACCTATAAATTAAAAAGTTAAAAACTGCTTTTTCTTTTTAAAAGAAACATTTATGTGGTTAAAAACTCCATAAAACATGTAGGTTGACAAGTATAAAAATTTCCTTTCCTTCCGGACCACTTTTAGAAGAGAAAAATCTATGATGATTTGAGAGAATAATATAAGTAGTCTATGTATGTGGTATTGAAATATTAAGAGATGTCGTACGCCAAATATAGGTGATACAAATTGAAATGACATAGGTAATAATTCTGAATAGACTTAAAAAAAAAAAAAAGACAGTCTGGTGCCTGGGTGGCTCAGCAGTTAAGCGGCTGCCCTCAGCTCTGTCTTTCTCTGTCAAACATATAAATAAAATCTCTAAAAAGAAAAAAAAGACAATCTTTCACAAGCTTTTAATAGTCAACATAAATAATTTAAGTTGTCCTCTGCCTTCCTTCAAAAGATTACGTTTTGTCCTTCTATATATCTATCAAGTCCTTTCCTGAAGGACATAGAAGAGGCAGGAAATGTTAAGATTTTATGTTACTTCTATTTTAGCCCGTTCGCAAGATACAAACACAAAAGTTAGAACACCAGGGACTGTTGTCCTTAATCTCCCATTTTGGATATTGGATAACTCACATTGGAAGAAATGATGCTGAGAATTAACCCAATAAAAAGTCTCAAAACTCGGTTCTAATATTAATATGCAAAGGACATCAATCAATGATATCCATTAATTTTGGCAAGAAAAACATTACTTCTTCACCAGGAGAAAATGACCCATTTTCACACTGGCTTTTGGAAATATAAAAAAACGCATGGAGAATGCGGGTATAGATGTACATTTCGTAGAATCTCAGGAGGAAAAGTCATCTATGCTTCCTACTGCCCCTTCTTTTCAAATACTCTGAAGAGGAATAGAGAGATCATTCAAAGTGATGATATTTCAGGCTGAATTGAACAATCATATAGAAGAGAATGAATGAATAAGCAGTAAGATAGATGCCTCTCTTCCACAGCACCTAGAATATTCAAATTTACTAATAAAAACAGCCACTAATAAACTGAACATGTTTTTCATCAAAATGAGTTTCTATTTAGAAGTAGTATCTTCAATATTTTCTGAAACTGTTTAGTTATAATGGAAAAAACAAAGTTATCTCCAACAAGGGGAAGGTAGGAGGTAGGAGGATTTTTCACAGTGATCATGCCAAGAATTTAAGAATTCTAGATAATATTTATACATTAATTTCTCTAAATGCAGATGACAAAACAACCAAATTTCCAGACCAGAGATGTACAGTTCCCTCCAAAGAGACACTCTGATATTTAAAGTGCTCTAAAATATTTATCCTTTCTATAAGATGATCTAAGATATTTACTAAGTTTTTGCTAAGATACAAAAATAATGACATTAGGTACAAGTAACCAAGAAGAGTTAATACTGTAGAAAATAAACTCCATTTTGGAAAAAAAAATAATTGTTCTTGAACCTAACAACTTAAACTTCAAGATCAAAGACACTTAAAACAAAATTCACAAATTTTTATGATTCAGATCCCAAATAATATTTTAATTTACTTCAATATGCTTTCTTTCCACCCTCACAGTGGAATTATGCTCTGAAAATTATGCTCTGAAAAGTCAAGCCAATGTCACTTTATTATATTTTAAGATTTGCACAGTAAGAGAGAAATGTTAAAGTCGGGGGGGGGGGGCAGGAACCACGTCACTAACTGGTTCCATCTTATGGTGAGAAACTGTACCAGAGCGGGTCAGTGTGATGTTTGGACAGGCATGTTGACAGTCTGGGGGGTGTCTAACTCGAACACAACATCAGGCACTTGCAGCAGAGCAAACCTGGGTTCAAATACTGGCTCCAGCACATACCTTAGGCAGGAAAATGCCATTAAAATCTCTGGTCTTTGGTTGTTTCTCTTAATATGTAAAACAGAAGTAAAAAGAACCAACCTCACACAGCTACTCTAGGGACCATAAGAGAAAAGAAGTTAAAGGAGGAAAATCTGTACCTGCAACAAAACAGAAACCCCCTAAGTCATCCCCAAAGTTGAAAGACGGTGGTTGTTCTTGTTAGGGTGCCTAAGTTATGTTCACAGTCGAGGCCTCAGAAAATGCCAGGAACAGTCTCAGGAAAATGCCTCAGAAACAGTGACATTGTTTGAGGGAAGAAAGTTAAGCAAAGACAATTTCAAAGCCACGTTTAACAGGTAATTTCAGCTTCTTCAAAACTGATTAAAATTGTTGTGGACTGTGGCATGAATTCGTACAACAGTTCAATTTATGTTGAGTAAAAACTGATCATTGCTTTCAGGGAAAGACTGCACTAAACTGCCCAGTTAACCAAGGTATATCATGCATTATATAAAAATGTATTTTTTTAAAAAAATTCCAGCAATTCAGATTATTATGTTTATGATTCACTAGATCTGGACAGTATGATTTGTTGAGGCTTGAACAAACTTCCTTAAGAGTTTTTAATTCTGGGGCGCCTGGGTGGCTCAGTGGTTTGGGCCGCTGCCTTCGGCTCAGGTCATGATCTCAGGGTCCTGGGATTGAGTCCCGCATCGGGCTCTCTGCTCTGCAAGGAGCCTGCTTCCCTCTCACTCTCTCTCTGCCTGCTTGTGATCTCTCTCTCTCTGTCAAATAAATAAATAAATAGATCTTTAAAAAAAAAGAGTTTTTAATTCTGCAAATTTTACAACAAAACCTGGCCCGATTCCTTAGCCTTTCATTAATCATTAGAAGGGAATATTTGGTTTCCTTTGCACACATAATCTTTGCCAGGAGAGATCTTACACTGGCAGTTTTTATTCTATTTACATGTAACTGGTTAGTAATATTCCCCAAGCTGTGACCTTAAAATCTAAGTTTTAAATGTTTAAATGCAAAAATTGGAAAAGAGCCAAATAGTTTTCACGCTTTCTAAAATTTGCAAGGTATTCTATAAATCTCTGAATCCACAGATCAAAATTGGAAAATATCTAGAAAGAAAAAATGTATATATATAAACTAGAAAGATACAAAATGTGGTTTAGAAGAACTTCAGCAGTGTAGACTGATTGCATAGTAAGGGTTGGCGGTAGAGAGAGAAAGAGTGAGAGAGGGAGAGGAAGAAAGAAAGGGGAAGTCTGCAAGGTGTATTCCAGGACAGAAATCCAGTAATCACATCCATCCCTAGCACTGGTCACTGTAGAAGGTACAGCATCCCCCAGAGCACTTAGGGGAGAACTAAAACCACATCTGGAATGGTACATCAAGAGAAGAGCTCGTAAAAACTGATTGTTATGGGAGATGCCTAAAATAAAATGGACCAAACTTCTTTGGACTGATGTATGTTATCAAAGGAGATGCTATCGTTACTAAGGAATCAATCACAGCTAATGATTTTATAGCTGAAATCAGAGGCCTGAGGAGTTATGGAAAACTTACAGAACAGCTTTGTAGTAATTCATTGTGGATTTTATTCTCAGCTGAACCATTCAAAATATGGTTCTTGTAATGAGCTATGAAATGATCCAATAAGAGGCTCTCAAGCATGACACACATTGCATAACTTCATGGTGATGGGATTTAAAAAGGCAGGGTTCGACTTGAAAATTTAAAGGAATAAGAAATTAAAACTTAAACTCTATAAAAATCATCAAATATTGATAAATATAATTTGGGGAGGGAAGGAAAAGTTCACCATTTCTAGCAAAGAAAAAAAATAAATATTTTATTTATTTATTTCACAGAGAGAGAGATCACAAGTAGACAGGCAGGCAGAGGGGGCAGGGAGGAAGCAGGCTCCCCGCAGAGCAGGTAGTCTGAAGCGGGGCTCGATCCCAGGACCCTGAGACTATGACCTGAACTGAAGGCAGAGGCCTAACACACTGAGCCACCCAGATGCCACCGCCCCCTCCAAAAACTTAAAAGATTTTGGCTACAACTGTGTTATGGTGCCATCCCTAGAACATTCACGGACAAAGGGAAGAGAATTAAATACAGTTGGCTTTACTCATCAGAATTTACCCTCAAGAAAGTATCCCCTTCCTGAAGCTGGAGTAACCCAAACATAGTATCTACTCCAGAGGCAAGAAAATAGAAGCAATTGTAGGCAGGAAGGCTGGCAGCATATGCCCTTCATGTTCTGCTAGTCATGAGCCAAATTAAAATTTCCTTGATGACAGTCTGATAATATCCATTTAATTAAGGGTGCCTGGGTGGCTCGGTGGTTAAGCCTCTGCCTTTGGCTCAGGTTATGATCTCAGGGTGCTCTGCTCAGTGGGGAGACTGCTTCTCCCCCCTCCACCTCCCTCTCTGCCTACTTGTGATCTCTCTCTCCATGTCAAATAAATAAATAAATAAATGCACAGTATTGTACTCCTCTTCCAATCAGTCCTATGTTATAACCTATTCTTTCAGTCAGTAGTATGTTGTGATCTTTCTACGTCAACAAGCATACTTCAGCTTTCCCCAACAAGACTTCTAGCACTGGACACTAACCACTATTTTCAGTATTCTGTAATTATTTATATATATATATATATATATATATATATATATATATATATAAATATGCCTTTTAATACTTAGAAGTTTATATTTATGAAAATACTATAGAAAAATTGTACATAAAAAGATATAATGGTTCCTCTGGAAATGTAAGTCTAGAGCTTTAAAAGGGAAATGCAGATTAGGGAATAAATAGTTTTACTGTGATCATTTAACAGAGAAAGTTTTGGCAGTCTCACATATGTAGAGTATATAAAACAGGAAGAGGAGATGACTTCAGTTAGGCCTCCGGAAAATAACCTCAAGGCTGAAGTGTGCCTGGAGAAAGACTCCATCCAACACTGAGAAGGAGGACCAGAGAGAAAAAGGAGAACCAATGTAGAAGGGGGTACTCAACAATGGGCCGTGGAAAGCCAACTGATTGTAACTCAAAGTCCAAGTTGTTTTTAGATTCAGCATATAGGTAGTCATTAAAGACCTTTGTGAGAGCAGTTGTCACAAAACCTTGTTAATAGAATCTGGTCAAAAAGTGTTTAAACCAATGAATTTGAGTAAAGGGGAGAAAAAGTAGAGATAGTGATTAGGATTAATCCTTAAAAATTTATCAGTAAGTGGATGACGATTACAGAAGCGATTATATCTATTGAAGATTAAAAACCGTACAAAAGGGGCCCCTGGGTGGCTCAGTGGGTTAAAGCCTCTGCCTTCAGCTCAGGTCATGATCCCAGGGTCCTGGGATTGAGCCCTGCATCAGGTTCTCTGCTCTCTGCTCAGCGGGGAGCCTGCTTCCTCCTCTCTCTCTACCTGCCTCTCTGCCTACTTGTGATCTCTGTCTGTCAAATAAATAAATAAAATCTTAAAACAAGAAGAAGTAGGAGTGGTCCACTCTTTTCAGAAGGAAATGTCTGGCTTTCAAAGAAAGTGTACTTCCTTGACATTTCAAGAGGAATGGGTTTTGTAGTTGGGGCCGTGTAAGAGAAAAAAATCTTAACTTGGGATATTCATTTAAAATCAAGACCATGGTATCTTTTTCATGCCAGTCTTGCTCCTTTGATGCATTTGGACTTTGGAATTAAAAGGGAAGTAGTATTAAGAGACAGATGCCCTACCTTGGTTGAGAACAGAACTGTTTAAGAGATTTCACATAGACCATGGTAAGATATTACTTTTGATAGGTTATTCTTGTAAAGTCAACTTAACTTCTTTTATTAAGTGACCTCCATTATGATGCTTACAATTCTGTTATTTAAAAAAATTGTTTACTTCAATATGAATCTATTAGACCAGCTATTTTTAAAATCACTTGGTCTCAAAATGCATGTACAGTGTAAAGTTACTGAGGATCCAAAAGTTATGCAAGTTATAAGGTATTGATATTTACCAAAACAAAGACTAGAAAAATGTAAACATTTTATTTTTTAATGATTTTATTTATTTATTTGTCAGGGAGAGTGACAGCGAGCAAGGGAACACAAGCAGGGGAAAAGAGAGAAGCAGGCTTCTCACTTAGCAGGGAGGCCCATGTGGGGCTCGATTCCAGGACCCTGGGATCCGGACCTGAGCTGAAGGCAGATGCATAACGACTGAGGCACCCAGGTGCCCGAAATTCAAACACTTTAAAATAAAAATAAACCCATTATATATGAAGTCTTTATAAAAAAATGACAAAAGTTACATATACATTTACATATATATACACACATATACATATAAAATAATATATATATATAGTATATTTTAGAATTAGAGGCTTTACAGAAAGTCTGTCTCCCATTTGGTTCTAAAATATACTATATATATATATCAAACTATTTTGATTAAATAGTATGTAGAAAACCTAGTTTCTCACAAGTATGTAGTTGGAAAAGAAAGGGGTATTATAATAGCCTTTCAGTATTCTTTGATACTACACCAAAAGTTGAAAGGTATTGTTTGCTTTTAAGTTGCAACATGGATCTAAAGCTGTATCAATACAATTTTGTTACATTAAAATTGGTGTATCTTGCACTTTGGATGGATTTTTTTTGTCCATGACTAATTTTGTAATATCCTAGATTAATAATTTGAAAATAACTTGAATTAGGCCTATTTCCCAAATGTTGACTCTTTTTGTTAAACAGTATATAGAGGTCATATTCGTTATTAATGTTACCATCCATCTCATCAGAAAAGTCTTGAAGTCCTGGGAAGCTGTCAAACTTAATATGGAAAATAATACGGAAAATACAAGTTTTCCAAAATTCAAAACAACACTCAAATTTTGTCATTAACACACACAGTCAACTGCCTTTCTTAATTTCTATTTTCTTAAGTCACCTCTACTCCTCATGTGGGGGTTCGAACTCACAACCCCAAGATCAGGAGTCATTTGCTCCACCTACTGGGCCAGCCAGGTGTCCCTGTCAACTGTATCATAAAGTGACTAACTTACCTTGTCTGTTTCAGAGAACGTATGGAAATACCACCCAAGTATAAACTCGTCAGTTCTTTTCCAAGTAAAATTGGTGTTAACACAGAAGAAACCAACCAGCTTAAGTCACAACTCAAGCAACTGCCCCAGTGCTTTCCCCCACAGACATACAATCGTACTTGAGTACAGAGCAAAGCTGCCTGATGCATGCTTTCCACTTTGTCACAGAAGAGCAAAAGCTTAATTATTCAGGGGTTGGCAATTCACAAAATTCATAATTTTTACTGCTTCAGTGAGGATTTTAAGGGAAACTTGCCCTTGGTTTTTTAAGCGCACTCTGAGTGCACTGCAGTAAAAACACCTGGACAAGAACAGTTCGATGCTAATGCCTTGATTCATGCAGAAGTGGGTAATAATATGTTTGCATCAGTGCAAATATCAATAAAATGAACAAGGTAAATAATGTCTCCCATTATTAGGGAAATAGTTCAACCTTTCTGAAACTCTGAAAGGTCCACAAATCATAATTTGAGAATGGCCAGCAGAGTCACACCAAGTATATGCATTTATATTTAAAGTACTACTGATATTATGAATCTGAGCTTAAATTCCTGAGTATGGAGAAAGGATATAAAAGACACGCCATCCATTCCCCTTTTAAATTATAAGCATTTATTTCTTAGGACACTAACTGTTAGCAATGCAAACCAAGTGGAAGATTTATGGGCAAATGCTCTACCTGTGGGTGTGTGAGACACACATCCAGACAACCAAATGGACACTTTCCAGAAACCACTGGGAAAAGTTTTTCAAGGTTATTCAGTACCGTGTGTTGCTCAAATTCATTCACAGTGTTCCTATTTGCCTTATTAAGAAAGCAATTAACTGTAATTAGAAAAGTCTGCACATGAGGTGACTACAACTCATTGTAAGATAACTTCTCTTTTCAGAGTTACAAACAAAAGGTAAGTGTAGAAATATAAACAATGAGAGTCAGAAGCACCTATTTGGCAGAGAACAATCTGCAGTTCTCAATGCTGACAGGGACAGGACATTGCCAGGTGTAGATGCCAAGGACAGCCCACCTTCTCAAGCTGCCGCCCAGCATTATTTGGGCACATTTGTAAAGGGAATGCCACATTCTTGGTAGGGTAAGCAACAAAGCAGACTGCTCAAGACTCAGGCAAAAAACTAGCTCTGATGACTGCTTACCACGTATGTATACAAAACAAATTCTCCCTATCAATCTGAAATCAGAGCTGTCTAAAGAGCTGGACGAGTAAGTGGATTGGGCAGTCTTCAGAGAGACACACAGAGAGAAGAGAAACAGTGTTTGAGGAGGTCATTACGAGGATGTGGCCACCAGATGGCCCATGACTTGGATCCCCCTGGTCCTTGGAATGTGTGTTCCCATCTGCCTTCTCCACTCCCAGAGGCTGTCTCACAGACACAAGCCTTGAGATAATGATGTGGTGCTGAGAGGACCTAGACCATTAATAGACATGACTAAATCCAGTTAAGGTCTCTGCATAAATTTTTAAGATTCTGGCAGGCTGGCGTGGAGATCGACTCATTTTATAGCCACGCAAGACAAGCCTCCTATGTAAGTTCCTTGCTTATTAAACCTGTCAACTACTGATCTGAAGCACGGGCTTCTTCCACCTCTCCCTGCCCTCCAAATACCGATGCAGCTTTCCAATTTGACCCAGGAGCTGCAGAGAAGCTTGGAAACCAGGCACATAGACAGGCAGGCAGATGGAGGTGAGAGACAGGGAAAAGAGACAAGCCATCGAAGAGTCAATATGAGCATTAGGCACCTCCAATTAAACCAGAGAATGGATTTTGCTAAGTTCCTTATAGATTTTGGATACTAGCCCTTTATCTGATAGGTCGTTTGCAAATATCTTCTCCCATTCTGTCAGTTGTCTTTTGGTTTTGTTAACTGTTTCCTTTGCTGTGCAAAAGCTTTTGATCTTGATGAAATCCCAATAGTTCATTTTTGCCCTTGCTTCCCTTGCCTTTGCCGTTGTTCCTAGGAAGATGTTGCTACGGCTGAGGTCGAAGAGGTTGCTGCCTGTATTCTCCTCAAGGATTTTGATGGATTCCTTTCTCACATTGAGGTCCTTCATCCATTTGGAGTCTATTTTCGTGTGTGGTGTAAGGAAGTGGTCCAAATTCATTTTTCTGCATGTGGCTGTCCAATTTTCCCAGCACCATTTATTGAAGAGGCTGTCTTTTTTCCATTGGACATTCCTTCCTGCTTTGTCGAAGATTAGTTGACCACACCCAAAGAACAAACAATCCAATCAAGAAATGGGCAGAGGACATGAACAGACATTTCTGCAAAGAAGACATCCAGATGGCCAAGAGACACATGAAAAAGTGCTCCACATCACTCGGCATCAGGGAAATACAAATCAAAAACACAATGAGATATCACCTCACACCAGTCAGAATGGCTAAAATGAACAAGTCAGGAAATGACAGATGCTGGCGAGGATGCGGAGAAAGGGGAACCCTCCTCCACTGTTGGTGGGAATGCAAGCTGGTGCAACCACTCTGGAAAACAGCATGGAGGTTCCTCAAAATGTTGAAAATAGAACTACCCTATGACCCAGCAATTGCACTACTGGGTATTTACCCTAAAGATACAAACATAGTGATCCGAAGGGGCACGTGTACCCGAATGTTTATAGCAGCAATGTCTACAATAGCCAAACTATGGAAAGAACCTAGATGTCCATCAACAGATGAATGGATACAGAAGATGTGGTATATATACACAATGGAATACTATGCAGCCATCAAAAGAAATGAAATCTTGCCATTTGCGACGACGTGGATGGAACTAGAGCTTATCATGCTTAGTGAAATAAGTCAATCGGAGAAAGACAACTATCATATGATCTCCCTGATATGAGGACATGGAGATGCAACATGGGTGGTTAGGGAGATAGGAGAAGAATAAATGAAACAAGATGGGATTGGGAGGGAGACAAACCATAAATGACTCTTAATCTCACAAAACAAACTGGGGGTTGCTGGGGGGAGGTGGGACTGGGAGAGGGGGAGGGGGCTATGGACATTGGGGAGGGTATGTGCTATCATGAGTGCTGTGAAGTGTGTAAACCTGGCGATTCACAGACCTGTACCCCTGGGGATAAAAATACATTATATGTTTATTAAAAAAAAAATTTGGAAGGGGAGGTGAACCATAAGAGACTATGGACTCTGAAAAACAACCTGAGGGTTTTGAAGGGTCAGGGGTGGGAGGTTGGGGGAACAGGTGGTGGGTAATGGGGAGGGCACGTTTTGCATGGAGCACTGGGTGTTGTGCAAAAACAATGAATACTGTTACGCTGAAAAAATAAATAAAATGAAAAGAAAAAAAAAAAAAAAACACCAGAGAATGGAAAGAACTAAGCTACGTATTTCAGGAACACAGCACAGGGCAAATTTGTGACAATCATTATTAGTTTTGATAGATCAAGGAGAGCCTAGTAATTGGTTTTCTTTTTAATTTTAATGTAAAAATCTCTTTCCTATGCAGAAACATGGAAAACCATCTTAAAGCACATGCCCCGATCTCATGACATGTTTATCACCTTTCCTCCAAGAATAGCCACGGCAAAAGGCAACACGCCAATGTACCCATTTACTAGTAGTTACTACTATTGGTTATGCCCTCAAAGGGTCCGGTCTAAGGATCAACTGTGCTATTGTTCACATGTGCTGCCTTAAGAGGCCTACCTGATCTGGCCACTCAAGTGTCAGTTTTAATGTGCTGTCTTGCCAAAGCAGCCATTTATAAGGATTACTTTTCAGAATGACAAACAGAAGATTTAAAGCTTGACCCAGTTTCCAGTTATTGAACATCTATCTCCTTTAGTAGTGTTAGGGTCCATGATCAAAGACTGATGCAAAGCCAGTCGAGAAAAGCTTTATTTCACGCCAAGCATCAAAAATCAAACCAACCAGTTGGGGCCCTCTCTTACAAAGAGGCAATGAGAACACCGAGCCCAATGCCGCTGCTCTGGACAACGCCGCTCCCAACTCCGCTACCCAACCACAACGCTCTGGACAATACTCCTAGCCAATGAGGACCCTACCCGGCGGTGCCGCTCCCCGATGGTGAGGCCGCTCCAGATGGCGACGACCCTACCCGATGGCCAGCGATGACCTTCCCAGGCATGGGACCAGGAGGCGTGGCCCCTTCCAGGCAGCGAGGCCTTTTTCCTGCAGTGAGGCCGCTTCCCAGTGGTGAGACCACTTCACGATGACGACCCTACAGGACTGCGAGTGAGGATCCTACCCAGCGAGGCCACTCCCAGGCGGTGAGACCCCCTTCCGGAGGGCGGGTGATGACCCTACCTGAGGGCGAATGACGACCCTACCGGCGAGCCTGCTCCCTGGCGGAGCGGCCCTTTCCCTGTGGTGTGGCCCCTTCAAGGCGGTGAAGCCCCTACAGGGCGGCGAAAACCCTACCCAAAGGCGAGTGATGGCCCTCCCTGGCGGCAGCGACACTCCCCTGCGAGGCCGCTTACTGGCAGCGCTGCTGCTCGGTTGAGACGCCGCTTCCCAACTGAGAGGCCCCTTCTGGACAGCGATGACCCTACCCGACAGCGAGCAATAATCCTACCCAACAGAGGGCAAGGCCCTTCCCAGCGGCGAGGCCCCTTCCCAACTAGGAGCCATTACCCTACCTGGCGAAGCTGCTTCACGGCGGCGGGCGACGACCCTCCCCTGCGAGGCCGCTCCCCGAGGCGCCGCTCCCCTGCAGCGCCACTTCCCAGCTGTGAGGCCCCTTCCTGACTGCGGGGAAGGCCCCTTCCCAACTACAAGCTATGACCCTACCCAGCGAGGCCACTCCCCGGAGGCGTGAAACCTTGCAGGCGGAGAGGCCCTTTGCCGGCAGTGAGGCCGCTTCCTGGCAGTGAGACCACTCCAGGACAGCGATGACCCTACACCAGTGAAGATGCTACCCAGCCAGGCGGCTCCCCTGCAGCGAGACCCCTTCCTGGTGGCAGGCGAGGCCCCTTCCCGACTACCAGCGAAGACCCTACCCAGAGAGCCCATTCCCGACGGTGGGCGAGGCCCGTTCCCCAGGGCGGGCGAGGTCCCTAAGCCGGGAGGCTGCTCCCAGGCAGGGCCCGCTCCCCAGCAGCGAGGCCCCTTCCCGAAGCCTGGTGAGGCCCCTTCCTGGTGGCGGGCGACCACCCTACATGGCGAGGCCACTCCCTGAGGACTCTGCTCCTTCCCCGGGGCGATGACCCTCCCCAGCTAGGCCTCTCCCTGATGGCGCTGCTGCTCCCCTGTGGCGCCGCTTCCGGATGGCGAGGCCCCTTCCAGACAGCAGGCAAGGCCCCTACCCCAGGGCAGGCGAGGCCCCTTCCCGACTAGAAGCAACCACCCTACCAGACAAGGCCACTCCACCGCGGCGCAGCCCCATCCCGGAGACGGGCGGCGACCCTCCCCGGCGGCAAGCAATGATCCTACCCCGTGAGGCTGCTCCCCAGCAGCGTGGCCCCTTCCTGGCGAGGACCCTCCCCGGCGGCGACGACCTTCCCCTGCGAGGCCGCTCCCTGGAGGCGCTGCTGCTCCCCTGCGGCGCCGCTTCCTGACTGTGAAGCCCCTTCCAGACTGCGGGCAAAGCCCCTACTCCACGGCTACCAGCGACCACCCTACCCGGCGAGGACGCTCACTGGCAGAGCGGCCCCTTCCTGGCGGCGTGGTCGCTTCTCAACAGCAACGACCCTACCCGACAGAGAGCGACGATCCTACCCAGCGAGGCAGGTCCCCATGGCTAGACACATTCCAGACGGCGAGCGAGGCCCCTCCCTTCCCGACCACGGGAGAGGCCAATCCAGGCGCCACAGGCTCACCCGCGGGGAAGCTCTTTCCTGACACCAGGCACGGCCCCTTCCCGACCGCGAGGCATCTCGCCGGCGGCGACGACCCTCCCCCGCGGCGAGCATAGACCCTCCATGGCGGTGGGCGACAACCCTCCCTGCCCCGAGCAACGACCCTACCGGGGGAGCCCGCTCCCTGGGGGCGCCGCTCCTTCCCGGCAGCTACGACCCTCCCCCTGGTGGCCACCACCCTCCGCAGTGGCGAGGCTGCTCCTCGGGGCGAGACTGATCCCCAGCGGCAAGGCCCGTTCCCGACGACGACGCTGGCCCCGAAGACTACCCTACCTGACGAAGACCCTTCCCGGTGGCGCTGCTCTCTGACGCGGCCGCTCCCCAGCGACGCAACCGCTCCTGACCATGAGGCCGCTCTGGAGGAAGAGGCCGCTCCAGAGGAAGAAGCCGCTCCCGATGACGAGGCCGCTCCCCAGCGACTAAGCAGCTCCGGACGATGATGCCGCTCCCGAGGACAACGCCACTCCCGAAGACAGGCTGCTCCCAGACGAGGAGGCTGCTGCCTGGCGACGCTGCCCTTCCAGACGACGAAGCTGCTCCCCGGCGTCGCTGCCCCTCCGGTCGACGATGCTTCTCCCCAAGACCACCACGTGCCCGCCGCTCAGGACGCTCTGGACGCCGACTCCTCCCAGCCGCACAGACTAACCTTTATAGAGGCGGTCGAGCCCGCCCCACACACCGGCGGCCAATGAGATTGCAATACACAGGGAAAACTGCACAGTCATGCTAGATGGGCAATACGGCTGGCCAATTGAATTTCAATTTACCATAGTAAATATATGCACGTCCCACTGATTGGATGTCTCCATCCGCCTGTCCCACCACTGTATCCGGGTTTGCAAGTAAGTTTCTCTGGGAGGGGCACGGTCAATTCCAGTTTGCTACGAAATGGCTCCATCTGGCTAACCAGGCCCTTACAGTGAAGTATCAGAACAGGCTTTCAAAAACATGCATCCAAGCAAACACACTTTGCCACAGTTCCTGCTACTTCTGAATTACTGACTTCAGGTTGGTCTTCTTGAAGGCCTCCTAATGGGATTTGTGCTGATTCTCTGGAACTGCTTCACAAAGGCCATTCCTCTCCTACCCAAAGGGCTCTGGGGCAGACGGATGACAATGCCTGTCACTTTCATGCCCTTATGGAATTCATAGTTCTCAAATAGTTTACAAAAAGATGTACATAATGTGAGTAGTCATGACCTACAATTACCTTGTTCCTTTTGATAACTGTCTATATGTTTGTTTGTGGTTTTAGTTTTTGTTTTTTGTTTTTTTTTGGGGGGGGTGGGGAGATTTATACAACAGTCCTACTCCTTGGTTGTTAAGAAAAAAGGAATGGATGCTTGTAAACAGACCCTTGCAGGCAGGCAATGAGAACACAAAGAGGAATAAAGATGAACACACGTGAGATGAAAGATCACATTTCTCTGTGGAGGCCACTGAAAGCTTCTGACCAAAGCAGAGCCATTAGAGAACTCAAGTTTAAACAAACAAACAAAAAACAAAACCCAGTACTCCTCATCCTGGCTGTACCCCCTGCTCTGGGTTGACTCATGGGTCATTGCTGGAGCAACATGGCCAGCAGGAGAGGGTGGACAGGGGCTTTCAACAGAATATGGCCTATATGACACTGTCTGTTTGCTCTTTGTTGAGTAATCAGGTGCACAGCTCTCTTTCAATCTTTTATCTCCCTGTTCATGTCTTTGCCTGTAATCCCTAAAGTCAAAGCCCTAGAGATATGAGAACATGAAATTTGCTGGATAGAGCATTTGTGATTCAGTGGGATAGAAACCCTCCACTGCTCGCCTTCCCTATGTTCTCTGTGTTCAGAGCAATTAGATCCAAAAACCACTGATGTGGTGATCCAACTTGGTTTTTTATATCGGGAAAAAAAAATCAGTCAAGATAGCAGGCTATAGAATCCATCTGCCTGGTTTAAATACTAAGTGATGTTGAGAAAACTACTGTCAAGATTCTAATCCTTAATATCTCCATCAGTAAAATGGGAACAATAACACCTCAAGGGCAGAGGATTAAGTGGCATAATATATATAAAGTGCTTACCATTCAATAATTATTAGTAAAGAAAGGGAGTGGGTAGGAGTAAAGCCTTACAGGGAGTGGGAGAGAAGAGAGGAACAGGTGCTTTTAAATATAATTAATTCAATATCCCACTTATTCTATGACAAATTCAGATGATTTTGTGTGAAAAGAATCTACAGATTCAATATAAACACACTCGAGTTTAACTTAATAAAACCCTATAAAATAACTATGATAAAATATAAGAATTCACTATATATTTATATACTATGTATTCTAACCAGCAGCTGTGCCAGTAACAAAATAAAGGAATAAAATGTCTACAGGCTTCAAATGTGTGGTTTTCACAACTTTTTAAACAGTAGCCCACCAAAAATATACTTCATGACAGATAAGATTAAGACACAAAACTAAAGTTTCACAAAACAAACCTTACACTTATTACATGTTTTATTTTAAAAAATCCTATTTTATTCTCTTGATATTTTCTATAGTTTCATTTTAAAAAGGTAGTAATGACCCAGTGAATTAATATCATGATCACCCACTGCAATTTGAAAAATAAATAGATTTAAGCTATGATGTGTTTATTTCAATTAACTTTATTACACATTTTCAGGATAGTCACCATTTGATGTGGCCTGAACAGGAATAAACCCCAGGGTAGTAAAACTAAGGGCCTCAAATATGACTGTACTCTATACCAGAGAGGGTCAGGGGTCAAAAATCATATTTCACTGGTGAAATAAGAGGTGTTCCATATAAACAGTTGGTTAGAATGATCTGCCCTGCCATCAGTCTGGCAAACATCCACATAATAAATATTACGGCAGGTCAAGGTCTAGATCCCCATTAGTCCTGTGTCACTCTACTTCAACAATGACTTAGTCACCTGATCTAATGTAGTATAAGCCCTAATGGTTGGCTTTTTTTCTGTGTGGCATGAATGCCTGGCTTTGGCTTTGATTGCAAAGACATCCACTTCAGAGAGGACTATCCCCATTGAGCTCAATGCCGGCCACAGGACTGGATAAAGTGTTCAGAAGCACCCACATCTGGTCCAGTCTAAGACCTTGGCTGATTTTTTTTTCCTCTTCCATGCTCTAAAATCTTACCCTCCTATTTTAAATTCACCAATAAAGAGTGAACCTGCGAAAACTCTAGGCTCCCACCCTGACCCCTAGTGAAAGCAGAACCCCAGGCGGGTTTTCTCTCCCTACCCAGGATCCTGCTTTGAGTGCCCAGGGATGCCCCACCTCATTTCCAGACTCCCCCTCACCAAAGTTTCCTGACAGCTACCAGTGAGGGCATCTTGCAGTCATGGTAGGACTCCCAAGGGCAAGTCCAGTAACAGCACTGGTTACCGATAGGTGGACAGACAGGCAGACAACACGTAAGTAGAAGGCTGGTGAATCCGGGCTGGGAGACACCATGACAGCTGCTCCAGAGAAGACCTTCCATGTGCAGGCTCACCAGATGCCTCAGGCTCTCATAGTTACTCCTGAGCTATGAGAATGGACTGTATGACAGTTTTGCAATGGCTTGACAATACATATTTGTACATTTAGCAGCATTTATTTTTATTATTATTATTTTTTTTCATTTAGCAGAATGTAACTCGAGTGTTGCTTTTGTTGTACAGACTCACTGTTTGCAACCCCATGGTTGTAGAAGTGGCTCGTGGCCGGGGCGGGGGGGCGGGGGGGGGGCTGTGTGTGCAATATAGTCCACTTATCTCTAACCAACACACACTATAGTAATAGATTCTTGTAAATTTCTCAACAGCCAAATTTCCGTAGGTCAGTTAACCACACTTCTTTCTCGGTGTCCTGCTGAAAAACCTAGAATGACTTCTGTTCATTTCAACTATGCATACCCCTCCCTCTGATAAAGGACTTCTTCCCCCCCCCTTTGGTGAGGGTGGAGGTCAGTCTTGCTCTCCTTTAGTCTATTTGATGGAGAAAATAAGTCCAGATCCTACCACCTTCACCTTCAAGTATGCATATATGACCATTGGAGCTCTACATCCAGCCAGGTCCAATTAGAGGCAACCTCTTCTGCCATGGCATGGGGGGGGGTGGTGGCATTTGCTAGAACAGTTAGAAAGCAATAGCTGTGGGTTTATAAACAAAATGGCAAAAGTCTTCTGGGTTACAAAGGAAAGGGAATGCAATGAAGAAAGGGGAAAGAATTTGATTTCCAGTATTCTTAAGTACAGCTGTTTGAGTTTAGCAGGACCTAATGCCAATGTTCCCCTTAAACTTCTTAGTTATAGGAGCCAGTACAAATCCTCCCTCCTGCTTTGTATTTTAAGCTAGACTGGAGTTGTGCTTTTACCCTAGAAACCAGAAGCGTACTAACAAATCTTTCCCTCCTGTATTCCACTCCCTAAGGCTTACCATTTAGCACCATAGCCCCGTCTCCTACACCATCTAGATTAGCACCACTCAACAACTTTATCTCCCATAGATGCTGGGACTTCCATCTCAGTCTGCTCACCACTGCTTGAAAGAGCCAGGTGAGTTTAAACCTTTCTCATGACATTGCTCTTCCCCTAGAAAATGTTCCTGGGTAAATTCTACTTTTGTTTTTTTTTTTTAAGACCCTGCAGAAAGTACACCTCCTTTCAAAAATCTTTTCAACCATCCCTCCTCTCAAGAATGTTTCAGGCTATTCTCAAATGCCATGAAGCTTTTACAGTAAACATATGGAATTATTTAAAGTAAATTCTACACAAACAGTAAAAGATGCCAGGGTTTTGAACCTTGCTGGACTGTTAAGGGTGAATGATCAGAGAAAGAAAAAGATGCAGAGGAACTGGCAGGAGTTCTTCTCACTGGGAATCCTGCAGTGAGATGACAAAAGCCTGTCTCCAAGAAGGACAAAAAGAAGGAATAGTTCTAAGACTCAAGGGGACTGATGAGATTGGTGGCAGATTGCCCAGCTGGCTGAAATGACTTCATAAAGATATAGCACCAAAAGCCAGGTCTTCTGAATCTTATCCCGTTGTCACCCTGATATAACCATACCAGACAATCAGAACTAATTTTCTTCACATATTAATGGATAATAAATAGGTAATTTTCTTCAAGGAAACAAATGATTGGATTTTGCCAAGTGTGTAGGACAAAAGTTTTATTTTTGTTATTTAGATGACTATGCAAAATTGGCATTTTGCCAACATTGGTCCAGAAATAGATGAAAAGGGCAATGATATTTGGGACAATAAAATGAATATTAAGTTACAGTAGCAATAAATATTAGAAATGCAGAGGGTCAAATGAAAGCCCCGTGGATTTCCTCTGAATAAAGATGCAGCAGAGGAGTTTTTCTGCCCATACATCAGGCTGGTCCTAGACACACACTGACCTTTATAAGGCCCCTGCTCTATCTCCTGCAACAGCACCTTGGAATAGAGATGACAGGATCTCATTTTCATGAATAATGCAAGCACCAGGGCTGTTTTACCTTGATTGCTTGTTCCCCATTCTCCAAAGCTTATAGCTTTTCCCAAATGATGTAACCTTACCATTTGCATTAATTCACGGATTTGAAACTGACCCTCTACAAGTTCCCTCCGGTAGTTTAGTTTCATTTGTATGCATGTAATCGCATCAAGGCTGACATAAAAATTAATGAACTATTTAATTTACAAGCTGATGCTTAGCTCGGAACAACAACAAAAAGGCAAATGCTTAAGTTTATTAAAATAAAATTAAATCTATGAAGTTTTAAATAATGAAGACTATGTCAAAAACTGGTCATCTTTAGCGCTTAAAATTGTAAACTAAAAGCATACGGAACATAAACTGTGGAGCATTTCTGTCATCTTTTTAGATGCTATCACCCTCAGCAAAATGTAGTCTGATTCTGGTATCATCAGGGACTTCAGGAGGAAATCTAGTAAGATCTCAAACCAATCCAGCATGAGGGTTACTCAAAGCATGTCAGGTTTTTAGGCCAGGGATGACCGAATGTTTTCAAGGTTATTTTTTTTTAAGATTTTATTTATTTCTTAGAGAGAGGAAGAAAGCAGCGAGAGCTGCAGATAGAGGGAGAGGAGGAAGCAGGCTCCACAGTGAACAGGGAGCCCGACAAGGGGCTTGATCCCAGGACCATGAGATCATGACCGGAACTGAAGGCAGCCGCCTAACCTACTGAGCCAAGGGGTGCCCTTCAGACTATCTTTAATTCAGAACAATACCTGTTACCATTTTTATAGCCCTGACTATAAGATGTACTACAAACATTTTTAGGTAGTTTATGTAGATTTTACTATACATTCCTAAAAGATAAGAACTACCTAATTCGACTTTTTTTTTTTAAATACCTTCCAGGGGCTCCTGGGTGGCTCTGTCATTAAGCGTCTGCTTTTGTCTCAGGTCATGATCCCAGGGTCCTGGGATGGAGCCCCACATCTGGTTCCTTGCTTAGCGAGAAGCCTACTTTTTCTCTCACACTCCCCCTGCTTGTGTTGCTGCTCTCGCTGTCTCTCTGTCAAATAAATAACATCTTTAAAAATGAATAAAGAAATAATAAAGAAATAAAATACCTTCCAATAGAGGTCACTGCCAATACCCCATAAGAATTAAGCTTTCCTTTGCTAATTCTATCCATGATAATTCTGTGGAACTTCCCCCATTTGCTCCCTCAATGCTGCTTTTTTTTTTCCATTTTATTTATTTTTTCAGCGTAACAGTATTCATTCTTTTTGCACAACACCCAGTGCTCCATGCAAAACGTGCCCTTCCCATTACCCACCACCTGTTCCCCCAACCTCCCACCCCTGACCCTTCAAAACCCTCAGGTTGTTTTTCAGAGTCCATAGTCTCTTATGGTTCGCCTCCCCTCCCCAATGTCCATAGCCCGCTCCCCCTCTCCCAATCCCACCTCCCTCCAGCAACCCCCAGTTTGTTTTGTGAGATTAAGAGTCATTTATGGTTTGTCTCCCTCCCAATCCCATCTTGTTTCATTTATTCTTCTCCTATCCCCCTACCCCCCCCATGTTGCTTCTCCATGTCCTCATATCAGGGAGATCATATGATAGTTGTTTTTCTCCGATTGACTTATTTCACTAAGCATGATACGCTCTAGTTCCATCCACGTCGTCGCAAATGGCAAGATTTCATTTCTTTTGATGGCTGCATAGTATTCCATTGTGTATATATACCACATCTTCTTTATCCATTCATCTGTTGATGGACATCTAGGTTCTTTCCATAGTCTGGCTATTGTAGACATTGCTGCTATAAACATTCGGGTACACGTGCCCCTTCGGATCACTATGTTTGTATCTTTAGGGTAAATACCCAGTAGTGCAATTGCTGGGTCATAGGGTAGTTCTATTTTCAACATTTTGAGGAACCTCCATGCTGTTTTCCAGAGTGGTTGCACCAGCTTGCATTCCCACCAACAGTGGAGGAGGGTTCCCCTTTCTCCACATCCTCGCCAGCATCTGTCATTTCCTGACTTGTTCATTTTAGCCATTCTGACTGGTGTGAGGTGATATCTCATTGTGGTTTTGATTTGTATTTCCCTGATGCCGAGTGACGTGGAGCACTTTTTCATGTGTCTGTTGGCCATCTGGATGTCTTCTTTGCAGAAATGTCTGTTCATGTCCTCTGCCCATTTCTTGATTGGATTGTTTGTTCTTTGGGTGTTGAGTTTGCTAAGTTCCTTATAGATTTTGGATACTAGCCCTTTATCTGATATGTCGTTTGCAAATATCTTCTCCCATTCTGTCAGTTGTCTTTTGGTTTTGTTAACTGTTTCCTTGGCTGTGCAAAAGCTTTTGATCTTGATGAAATCCCAATAGTTCATTTTTGCCCTGCTTCCCTTGCCTTTGCCGTTGTTCCTAGGAAGATGTTGCTACGGCTGAGGTCGAAGAGGTTGCTGCCTGCATTCTCCTCAAGGATTTTGATGGATTCCTTTCTCACATTGAGGTCCTTCATCCATTTGGAGTCTATTTTCGTGTGTGGTGTAAGGAAGTGGTCCAATTTCATTTTTCTGCATGTGGCTGTCCAATTTTCCCAGCACCATTTATTGAAGAGGCTGTCTTTTTTCCATTGGACATTCTTTCCTGCTTTGTCGAAGATTAGTTGACCATAGAGTTGAGGGTCTATTTCTGGGCTCTCTATTCTGTTCCACTGATCTATGTGTCTGTTTTTGTGCCAGTACCATGCTGTCTTGATGATGACAGCTTTGTAATAGAGCTTGAAGTCCGGAATTGTGATGCCACCAACTTTGGTTTTGTTCTTCAATATTCCTTTGGCTATTCGAGGTCTTTTCTGTTTCCATATAAATTTGAGGATTATTTGTTCCATTTCTTTGAAAAAAATGGATGGTATTTTGATAGGGATTGCATTAAATGTGTAGATTGCTTTAGGTAGCATAGACATTTTCACAATATTTATTCTTCCAATCCAGGAGCATGGAACATTTTTCCATTTTTTGGTGTCTTCCTCAATTTCTTTCATGAGTACTTTATAATTTTCTGTGTATAGATTCTTAGCCTCTTTGGTTAGGTTTATTCCTAGGTATCTTATAGTTTTGGGTGCAATTGTAAATGGGATTGACTCCTTAATTTCTCTTTCTTCAGTCTTGTTGTTGGTGTACAGAAATGCAACAGATTTCTGTGCATTGATTTTATATCCTGACACTTTACTGAATTCCTGTACAAGTTCTAGCAGTTTTGGAGTGGAGTCTTTTGGGTTTTCCACATATAGTATCATATCATCTGCGAAGAGTGATAGTTTGACTTCTTCTTTACCAATTTGGATGCCTTTAATTTCTTTTTGTTGTCTGATTGCTGAGGCTAGGACTTCTAGTACTATGTTGAATAGCAGTGGTGATAATGGACATCCCTGCCGTGTTCCTGACCTTAGCGGAAAAGCTTTCAGTTTTTCTCCATTGAGAATGATATTTGCGGTGGGTTTTTCATAGATGGCTTTGATAATATTGAGGTATGTGCCCTCTATCCCCACACTTTGAAGAGTTTTGATCAGGAAGGGATGCTGTACTTTGTCAAATGCTTTTTCAGCATCTATTGAGAGTATTATATGGTTCTTGTTCTTTCTTTTTTTTTTAAGATTTTATTTATTTATTTGACAGAGAGAGATCACAAGTAGGCAGAGAGAGTGAGAGGGAAGCAGGCTCCCTGCTGAGCAGAGAGCCCGATGTGGGACTCGATCCCAGGACCCTGAGATCATGACCTGAGCTGAAGGCAGCGGCTTAAACCACTGAGCCACCCAGGCGCCCCTGTTCTTTCTTTTATTAATGTGTTCTATCACATTGATTGATTTGCGAATGTTGAACCAACCCTGCAGCCCTGGAATAAATCCCACTTGATCGTGGTGAATAATCCTTTTAATGTACTGTTGAATCCTATTGGCTAGTATTTTGGCGAGAATTTTTGCATCTGTGTTCATCAAGGATATTGGTCTGTAGTTCTCTTTTTTGGTGGGATCCTTGTCTGGTTTTGGGATCAAGGTGATGCTGGCCTCATAAAATGAGTTTGGAAGTTTTCCTTCCATTTCTATTTTTTGGAACAGTTTCAGGAGAATAGGAATTAGTTCTTCTTTAAATGTTTGGTAGAATTCCCCTGGGAAGCCGTCTGGCCCTGGGCTTTTGTTTGTTTGGAGATTTTTGATGACTGTTTCAATCTTCTTACTGGTTATGGGCCTGTTCAGGTTTTCTATTTGTTCCTGGTTCAGTTGCGGTAGTTTCTATGTCTCTAGGAATGCATCCATTTCTTCCAGATTGTCCAATTTGTTGGCGTAGAGTTGCTCATAGTATGTTCTTATAATTGTCTGTATTTCTTTGGTGTTAGTTGTGATCTCTCCTCTTTCATTCATGATTTTATTGATTTGGGTCCTTTCTCTTTTCTTTTTGATGAGTCTGGCCAGGGGTTTATCAATCTTATTGATTCTTTCAAAGAACCAGCTCCTAGTTTCATTGATTTTTTCTATTGTTTTTTTGGTTTCTATTTCATTGATTTCTGCTCTGATCTTTATGATTTCTCTTCTCCTGCTGGGTTTAGGGTTTCTTTCTTGTTCTTTCTCCAGCTCCTTTACGTGTAGGGTTAGGTTGTGTACTTGAGACCTTTCTTGTTTCTTGAGAAAGGCTTGTACCGCTATATATTTTCCTCTCAGGACTGCCTTTGCTGTGTCCCACAGATTTTGAACTGTTGTGTTTTCATTATCATTTGTTTCCATGAATTTTTTCAATTCTTCTTTAATTTCCTGGTTAACCCATTCATTCTTTAGAAGGATGCTCTTTAGTCTCCATGTATTTGGGTTCTTTCCAGCTTTCCTCTTGTGATTGAGTTCTAGCTTCAGAGCATTGTGGTCTGAAAATATGCAGGGAATAATCCTAATCTTTTGATACCGGTTGAGACCTGATTTGTGACCCAGGATGTGATCTATTCTGGAGAAGGTTCCATGTGCACTAGAGAAGAATGTGTATTCTGTTGCTTTGGGATGCAATATTCTGAATATATCTGTGATGTCCATCTGGTCCAGTGTGTCATTTAAGGCCTTCATTTCCTTGTTGATCTTTTGCTTGGATGATCTATCCATTTCAGTGAGGGGAGTGTTAAAGTCCCCTACTATTATTGTATTATTATTGATGTGTTTCTTTGATTTTGCTATTAATTGGTTGATATAGTTGGCTGCTCCCACGTTAGGGGCATAGATATTTAAAATTGTTAGATCTTCTTGTTGGACAGACCCTTTGAGTAGGATATAGTGTCCTTCCTCATCTCTTATTATAGTCTTTGGCTTAAAATCTAATTGATCTGATATAAGGATTGCCACCCCAGCTTTCTTCTGATGCCCATTAGCATGGTAAATTGTTTTCCACCCCCTCACTTTAAATCTGGAGGTGTCTTCGCATCTAAAATGGGTTTCTTGTAGGCAACATATTGATGGGTTTTGTTTTTTAATCCATTCTGATACCCTGTGTCTTTTGATTGGGGCATTTAGCCCATTAACATTCAGGGTAACTATTGAGAGATATGAATTTAGTGCCATTATTAGCCTGTAAGGTGACTGTTACTGTATATTGTCTCTGTACCTTTCTGATCTATTACTTTTAGGCTCTCTTTTTGCTTAGAGGACCCCTTTCAATATTTCCTGTAGAGCTGGTTTGGTGTTTGCAAATTGTTTCAGTTTTTGTTTGTCCTGGAAGCTTTTGATCTCTCCTTCTATTTTCAATGATAGCCTAGCTGGATAGAGTATTCTTGGCTGCATGTTTTTCTCGTTGAGTGCTCTGAATATATCATGCCAGCTCTTTCTGGCCTGCCAGGTCTCTGTGGATAAGTCTGCCGCCAATCTAATATTTTTACCATTGTATGTTACAGACTTCTTTTCTCGGGCTGCTTTCAGGATTTTCTCTTTGTCACTAAGACTTGTCAATTTTACTATTAGGTGACGGGGTGTGGACCTATTCTTGTTGACTTTGATGGGGGTTCTCTGCATCTCCTGGATTTTGATGCTTGTTCCCTTTGCCATATTAGGGAAATTCTCTCCAATGATTCTCTCCAATAGACCTTCTGCTCCCCTCTCTGTTTCTTCTTCTTCTGAAATCCCAATTATTCTAATGTTGTTTCGTCTTATGGTGTCACTTATCTCTCGAATTCTCCCCTCATGGTCCAGTAGCTGTCTTTTTGCTCTTTTGCTCGGCTTCCTTATTCTCTGTCATTTGGTCTTCTATATCACTAATTATTTCTTCTGCCTCATTTATCCTAGCAGTGAGAGCCTCCATTTTTGATTGCACCTCATTAATAGCTTTTTTGATTTCAACTTGGTTAGATTTTAGTTCTTTAATTTCTCCAGAAAGGGCTTTAATATCTCCAGAGAGGGTTTATCTAATATCTTCCATGCCTTTTTTGAGCCCGGCTAGAATGTTCAGAATCGTCATTCTGAACTCTTGATCTGACATATTACCCATGTCTGTGTTGATTAGGTCCCTAGCCTTCGGTACTGTCTCTTGTTCTTTTGTTTGTGGTGATTTTTTCCGCCTTGTCATTTTGTCCAGATAAGAGGATATGAAGGAGCAAATAAACTACTAAAAGGGTGGCAAAGACCCCAGAAAAATGCGCTGTAACCAAATGAGAAGAGACCCCAAATTGTGGGGGGGAGAAAGGGGATAAAAACAGGTTCTGGGAAAAAAAAAAGAAAAAAAAAAAAAGAAAAAAAAAATTTTAAAAATAAAACAAATACAAAAATATAAAAAAGAAAGAAAAAATATATATATTTAGATGAACTAGTCAAAAAATGTTAAAAAAGAAAAGGGTAAAAGTTTTAAAAAATTTAGCAGAAGAAGAAAAAAGAAAAAAGAAAAAAAATTGAAAAAAGAAAAAAAATTGAAAAAAGAAAAAAAATTGAAGTAGCCGCAAGACTAAAGAATCATGGGGAGAAAGCCATGAGTTCCGTGCTTTGCTTTCTCCTCCTCTGGAATTGCTCTGCTGTCTTAGGAATTGAATCTGCTTTCTCCTTGATAGATGAACTTCGTCCTGGCTGGATATTTTGTTGATCTTCTGGGGGAGGGGCCTGTTGTAGTGACTCTCAAGTGTCTTTGCCCGAGGCGGGATTGCACCGCCCTTACTGGCGGCCGGACTAAGTAATCGGCTCAGGTTCGCTTTTGGGAGCTTCTGTTCCCTGAACGCTTTCCGTAGAGTTCCGGAACACGGGAATGAAAATGGTGGCCTCCCAGTCTCCGGCCCGGAGGAGCCGAGAGCCTGGGGCCCCACTCCTCAGTGCGCCCCCAGAGGACAGCACCCAATCACTCCCGTATCCCCAGCCTCTAGCCGCGCTCCGAGCTCACCCAGCCCGCGACCAGTTCAAGGTAACCCCGAGCTGAGAGTTCAGTCCTCGGCTCTGTCTCTGCAGACGGCTTCTCCGTTCTGATACCTGCGAGCTCTCCGACACTCTGACTCCCCCAATCCTTCTGTGACCCTGCGGGGCCTGGGGCCACGCTGGCCCCGCGTGGGCTTCACCCCGGTTTAGCCCCTGGAGCAATGTCCCTCAGTGGAACAGACTTTTAAAAGTCCTGATTTTGTGCTCCGTTCCTCCGCCGCTTGCCGGGAGCCGGCCCCTCCTCCCGTGGTCTATCTTCCCGTCGTTTTAGATTCACTTCTCCGCCAGTCCTACCTTTCAGAAAGTGGTTGATTTTCTGTTTCTAGAGTTGCTGTTCTTCTTCTCTTCGCTCTCCCATTGGATTTGTAGGTGTTTGCAATGTTTAGATAAGCTATCGAGCTGATCTCCTGCTACCTGATGTAGTCTCAGGCTGCTACTTCTCTGCCATCTTGACTCCTCCCCCTCCCTCAATGCTGCTTTAATCAGCTTATTATTATAATCCTGTTGGATGCCCATTTAACTGAATCCATTTTGACTTCAGGGTTGAGATTTGTCTCTAATTTTGAAGTTTTGAATTTGTTGAGGTTTCTGTTTTTTACCCCAGGATTTTCACTGTGAACCATACAATACAGAATAGATTTTCCCAATTCTATTTGCTTTAGAGAACCAAACTGTCAAGAACCAAACTTCACCACAAAGAGCACATAGTTTCCTTTGTTTGACGTTACTGACATATGCTTATTTATCTTTATCGTTCAATAGAGTCTATAAAGATGCTCAATAAAAATACCCATTATTCCCTTGGAGAATTTCTTCTAAGTAGAAAGAAAATGCAAAACTGAAAAATCCAACATTAAGTGGTCTGTAGATACCATCGAATCTTTTGGTAGGTTGCCTCCCCCTCCCCCATAGCTTTGTTATATCAAAGAATCAAAGCCAAACCAACGACCCTACCCCACAGAGAGCGACAATCCTACCCAGCGAGGCAGGTCCCCGAGGCGAGACACTTTCCTGATGGCGAGCGAGGCCCCTCCCTCCCCGACGACGGGCGAGGCCGCTCTGGGCGCAGCCCGCTCCACCCCCCCCCCAAGCTCTTTCGTGACACGGGGCCCCTTCCCGACCGTGAGGCATCTCGCTGGCGGCAACGACCCTCCCCGGCCATGAGCGACAACCCTACCTGGGGAGCCCGCTCCCTGGGGGCGCCACTCCTTCCCGGCGGCCACGACCCTCCCTGGTGGCGAGGCCATTCCTCGGGGCGAAACTGATCCCCGGCGGCAAGGCCCGTTCCCGACCACGACGCTGGCCCCGATGACTACCCTACCTGACAAAGACCCTTCCCGGTGGCGCTGCTCTCTGACGCGGCCGCTCCCCGTCGACGCTGCCGCTCCTGACCAAGAGGCCGCTCCGGAGGAAGAGGCCGCTCCCCAGCGACTAAGCAGCTCTGGACAATGCTGCCGCTCCCGACGACGACGCCACTCCTGATGACAGGCCGCTCCCAGACGAGGAGGCCACTGCCAGGCGACACTACCGCTCCCCAGCGATGCTGCCCTTCCCGACGACGAGGCTGCTCCCCGGCGATGCTGCCCCACTGGTCCATGATGCTTCTCCCGAAGACCACCACGCTCCCGACCCTCAGGACGCTCTGGACACAGACTCCTCCCAGCCGCACAGACTAACCTTTATAGAGGCGGTCGAGCCCGCCCCACACACCGGCGGCCAATGAGATTGCAATACACAGGGAATACTTAGAATTTCTTCTAAGTAAAAAGAAAATGCAAAACTGAAAAATCCAACATTAAGTGATCTGTAGATACCAATGAATCTTTCGGTAGGTTGCCTCCCCCTCCCCCATAGCTTTGTTATATCAAAGAATCAAAGCCAAACCAATGTTACTTATTTAAGAAGCAAAACCTAGTGCGCCTGGGTAGCTCATGTGGTTAATCGACTGCCTTTGGCTCAGGTCATGATCCTGTTGTCCCGGAATCAAGCCCCGCATCGGGCTCCCAGCTCCATGGGGAGTCTCCTCCTCCTTCTGACTTTCTCCCCTCTCATGCTCTCTCTCTCTCACTCTCTCAAATAAATGAATATATTTTTTAAAAGAGGAAGCAAAACCTACAATTATCATTAACATAAAATGTACTTGATCAAAATATAAATACCAAAGACAAAATTAAAAGGGGTGTGCAATTGGGAAGTAACTGAGATGAAGGACTAGGTCTACACACAGCTGTACTAAATTCCATTAAAAAAAAAATCCTAGAGGAGCCAAAAAGCAAATTGTTTCAATAAAGAACAGCGGACTCCAGCTAGTGACGCATCCTAGTTCAAAGAAAGAAGAACTTAATATCCACTTTGCAAAATCCTTTCTTGTTCCACGTAAGATCATTCACTGCCTCAAAGTAATTTGCTAGGTGGGGCGGGTCGATAGGGCCATTGTGAATTGGCACTTAGGCAAGACACTTGGCTCTGCCACTCAGACGAAGGCCACTTGAATGTTGCCAGAACAGCAGACCTGATGTTTCTGGTTTCCTACCACATGGTACAGCTATAAACGGGTAGCAGTGAGTTAGATGAAACATGTTTTATAGGCTAGTTCCATTTGGCCCTGTTTATAGAGAACAGTCACAGGAATATTATAGGAGAAAATGCTTGAAATAGATTATATTTAATGCATGGTATCTATGACAGCTAGAGTTACTGATTACAAAACACATCAGCCTAAAATAAATAGCAGCTTATTCAAATGCCTTAATATGTTTATCTTCTAATCATACACTATATTGATGGTTGACAAATTAGTTGCTGCATGCTGAAAGTCGCTATGCATCAGATAGGCACAGTCCAATTATATCAAATCTCCAATATGCTTTAAAGAAAAATAATATAAAATTTGGAACAAAACACAAGTCTGTAATTCTAAAAACTCTTTCAAATGATGGTAGCAAGATGTATTCACAACTAAAATGCAGTTTCTGTTCATAAAAATAATAATTGTATTTAACCATTTTAGTAAGGTAAAATTATCTGCCAAAGTATCCATATTCAGTAATGGAGCTCAAAGGTCCTCTTAATCAGAATAAAATCTTATGAAACAAAGAGTTTCAAATAATTGGCAAGATACACTTTCTAAGAAATTTCTTACATTTTTAAATCTCAAGTAATGAAGAAGTTGGGATTTAAAGGGATTTAAAGAGAAACTATAATGTCAGTAAAAGCAAAGAATTTTCAGATGTCTCAGACAAATAAGGTAAAGGTATGTATCACAGAAGTATAAAAAAAATATATTTAGGACTTACTAGTTGATAATTTGAAATTTAATAGTGCTGCTTTTAACCTTTAAGCATCCCAACTGCAATATAAAGTTTGTTCTATTTTATACATTAATATTGAGAGATTACAAACTTGTTAGCTGGAAACTAAACATAACCTTCCAAGAAAACCACTTTCATGACTGAAAATTAACCTATTATTTAAGAGTACAAAGGCATAATACTTACTTGAAAGTTTTGGAGAACGGTAAGCTACAGTAAACACTAATGGGCCAAGTACTGAGGACCTTACTAGGAAAATATGAGAGAAAACCTGTTTTGTTTACTATTCACCATTACAGACCTGAAATTTACTTTATCTTTCAGTTTAAAAAAAGTACAAATTAATGCTGCTAAGGAAAAAAAAAGAAGAATGAGGAAGGAAAGATGGATTAAAAATAACTGAACATTTAATAAAAGGCTTCTATGGTTTTGTTTCCTCTCTATACACCCTTTGGTTGCTTCAAATAACCTGAAGATACAAGCTTTTAGATATTTTATACCCAGATCTCACTAATTGATGAGGGTTTTAATGGAAAGTGAAAATTCCCCATTTACGAAGATGACAAACTCGTTTGTTAAAAAAATTTAAAAAATTCATCTGGCTATGTTTGGTACGTGACTCCATAGGTAGTCTTAATTCTTTGTTAAACTATTGGCAATCTCAACAATAATACTGAATGATAGAGGTATCATGTATGTATACACAACTAACTGATTGTATTGGGGACTTTCAATTTTTTTGAATAACCAAACTGTGGATTATTTAATAACTATTAAAGTCCATATACACTATGGAGTATTATGCCTCCATCAGAAAGGATGAATACCCAAATTTTGTAGCAACATGGACGGGACTGGAAGAGATTATGCTGAGGGAAATAAGTCAAGCAGAGAGAGTCAAGTATCATATGGTTTCACTTATTTGTGGAGCATAACAAATAACATGGAGGACATGGGGAGACGGAGAGGAGAAGGGGGTTGTGGGAAATTGGAAGGGGAGATGAATCAGGAGAGACTCTGAAAAACAAACGGAGGGTTTTGAAGGGGCGGGGGGGGGTAGGTGTTTGGGGAACCAGGTGGTGGGTAATAGGGAGGGCATGTATTGCATGGAGCACTGGGTGTGGTGCAAAAACAATGCATACTGTTAAGCTGAAAAGAAATTTAAAAAAAAAAAAGTGAAAATAAAACCACAGCATTGTGATCACTGTGATATAGAGCTGACTGCATGGATATGAATCACTTTGAAATATAAAGTTCAGGTCATAAAATTTGTTAAATTTCAGGTAAAATGATCAAAACATATGTAGTTTCTGCCATCTCACCATCGATGGTGAGAAGGCATCCGAGTCAGGTCCTCCCGAAAAGCCTGGGTGGACTTTGTGAAGGGCAGGCTTTATGGCCTCTAGTCCCCGAGAGGCATGGATGTCAGTCCACAACTAGTTGGCCATGTTCCCAAGCATTACATCCCGCAGTCATGGCTGTGGAAAGCGTCGTCTTATATAATCATCATTCTGCTGAGCCCCGCCTTGGAAGACAAGGACCCAAGGCTGCATCTGGGCAAATGATAACAGTGATCCTAATATCTAACATGCATCACCTGTTTGCTGCGTGCAGGCATCCTTTGCAACACTTTGTGTGTGTTATCTCACATAATCTTCCAACAGGCCACAGGACACTGGTGCCAGTAAGGAAACTGAGGCACCGAGCTGGGATAGAGATTGTGTCAGGTACGTAGTCGAAGCTGTGGAAAGAGCAGAGAAGGAGCCTTGTTGGGTCTGTTTTAAAGTTGGTTCCAAATTTCTATGGAGGCGCTTTCTGCTGACAAGATGGAAAACAATGGCATCCTTCCTGCAACCTGACCTCAGTGTCACACTTGGCTCCATCTCAGTCCGTGAAAGTAGTCATGATCCCTCTTTAGTGAAACTCCCTGCGATGATCTAGTCTACACAGTGATGCAAGACAAAGAAGCCATATCTGCAATGGACAAAAATTGCTCTGCATCATAAAGCATGACTTTAATAAGCTCTAAGTGCTTTATGTGCATAATTTACAATGGACACTTTCTAATAATGCCATTTGAGCAGTGAATTCCCTTGCAATTTTTTTTTTTATTTATTTGACAGACAGAGATCACAAATAGGCAGAGAGGCTGGCAAAGAGAGGAGGAAGCAGGCTCCCTGCTGAGCAGAGAGCCTGATGTTGAGCTTGATCCCAGGACCCTGGGATCATGACCTGAGAAGAAGGCAGAGGCCCTAACTCACTGAGCCACCCAGGTGCCCTCCCTTGCAAAATTTTTAAGGCCTAATTTTTATCAGAGAAATTATTTTCCTTTTAGCAAATGGCCTCTCAATGAGAAGAGATGTCTATACCATTATTTGACACCGGGGACATAATATTGTTCTAAAAAATGAATTCTAGAAGGGGAAGGGCAGGAAGACACAGAAAAAAGACTTTAAGTGACTTGCACACAGTGACTGCTTAAAGATTCTTTTGGCTACAGCAAGAAACATGCTTCCTATTGGTACTCTAGGCAATCACATCTCAGGCTGTCCACTGCCCACTTAGTCAGCCTTAACACCAAGTGGCATTGTATCTTATTTACCTATTGAAATAAAGCCTCTGTTAATGGAAACTAATTGGGAAAATCAACATCATTTGAACAGCTGTAGACTGTGTGTATTTTATCATGACATTGGACAAAGCCAAAGGGAAAAGCAGATGCCTCATATAGGAGGTCAAGGCCTGCCATGGCTGGGCTGTGATGTGGACGAGTGACAAGTGAGGTGGGAGAGCCACCAAAGAGAAAGAAAATCCTCCCAGATTCCCCGTGCAGGAAGAGAGAAGCTCTCCACCCTCCCATAGCATAACTAGTATGTTATCCAAGCTAATTTCAATACACTGGAATCCCTGAAATCAAATTCCAAACAGTTGGACTAAAGAGAAGATTCCAACCCTTATGAGAACTCATAACGGTGAATTCTGAGGTGATTTTCACCTTTTGAGGTAAGTGTTTCCACCTGTTCTGTACCATAGCATGCATATTACCATACCGTACCTGAAAATTGCATAGATTCTGAGGCCACCCACCAATAAATCAATTCCTGCTAAACAAGACACTGACAAATGATTGTTACAGAAAGAGAGCAGCGGGAACCTGAAGAGGGTCTCAACCTGGTCCCTTCCCCTCCCCTACAGGCCATGTGATCTTCAACCTCCCAATGAAGACCTCTGAGGCCTGGTTTCAGATTTTCAAATAATACTTATTTTGTAATGGCTGCTCCATCTGAGTCAGGTCTGGCTTATCTGCCACAAGTTCCATCAAATGAATTCATGACACAAAAATATTCTGACGTAAATTCATCAAAAAAACCTTTCTCTCAGATAGACTGCATTTCACAGCCCCTTTGGTTAGCAAAGACCATTCACTGACTCCAATAGAAAGGGTAGAGATGGATCTCACGTGTGAAAAGGACATGTATTTTTGGGGATCTGGGGATGGACTATTAAGAGTTGAATTGTGGCCCACAAAAACTCATCAGTGATATGACATAGGGGTGAAGGACCAACACTGTGAAGGAGGAACAGATGAGCCCAGGATGGGGCAAGAGACAACGTAGCACATATCCTGCACCCAAGGAAGGCCCAGGGACATTCCATATGGATAACAGAGAGCAACACTTGCCTGGCTTGGGGAGGGAACCATATCTCCAGGACAACCTCACTCAAATACAGATCCTTGCTCCCAAGTTGTAACAGCCCACTGGCAAAACATCTTTGGTTTCCCATCAGAAAGCAGGCTCACTTCATCAAGATCAAAAGCTTCTGCACAGCAAAGGAAACAGTCAACAAAAACAAAGAGGCAACCCACGGAATGGGAGAAGATATTTGCAAATGACAGTACAGACTAAGGTTGATATCCACGATCTATAAAGAACTTCTCAAACTCAACACACACAAAACTGATAATCCTATCAAAAAATGGGCAGAAGATATGAACAGACACTTCTCCAATGAAGATATACAAATGGCTATCAGACACATGGCAAAATGTTCATCATCACTAGCCATCATGGAGATTCAAATTAAAACCACATTGAGATACCACCTTATACCAGTTAGAATGGTAAAAATTAGCAAGACAGGAAACAACGTGTGTTGGAGAGGATGTGGAGAAAGGGGAACCCTCTTCCACTGTTGGTGGGAATGCAAGTTGGTGCACCACTTTGGAGAACAGTGTGGAGATTACTCAAGAAATTACAGATAGAGCTACCCTATGGCCCTGCAATTGTACTGCTGGGTATTTACCCCAAAGATACAGATGTCGTAAAAAGAAGGGCCATCTGTACCCCAATGTTTATAGCAGCAATGGCCATGGTGGCCAAACTGTGGAAAGAACCAAGATGTCCTTCAATGGACAAATGGATAAGGAAGATGTGGTCCATATACACGATGGTGTATTATGCCCCCATCAGAAAGGATGAATACCCAACTTTTGTAGCAACGTGGACAGGACTGGAAGAGATTATGCTGAGGGAAATAAGTCAAGCAGAGAGAGTCAAGTATCATATGGTTTCACTTATTTGTGGAGCATACAAATAACATGGAGGACAGAGGGAGATGGAGAGGAGAAGGGGGTTGAAGGAAATTGGAAGGGGAGATGAACCGTGAGTGACTATGGACTCTGAAATTCAATCTGAGGATTTTGAAGGGGCGGGGGTGGGAGGTTGGGGGATCCAGGTGGTGGGTATTAGGGAGGACATGTATTGCATGGAGCACTTGGTGTGGTACAATAACAATTAATTCTATTATGCTGAAAATAAATTAAAAAAAAAAGAAAGAAAAGAAAGCAGGTCCATGGGGTTGGGGAGGAAGTAGCAGGGAAGCCACGGAGTATGCCAAGGGAACAGAACAGCCATGCCTCTGACAAATCTTCAGAAGGGTCCATGATCCATGGACAACTCTCCTTAGGTCTCTCACCTGGCTTATTGCTGCAGCTGACAGAATCCTATATTTTGGGTGAGTTTATCCAGATTTATCAGCAGTTACATCCACATCTCATTTGAGTCAGGTCTGAGTTGGTTTATCTATGGCCATGGGGCCTCCTGGAGTGTGAAACTCTCCCAATTTCTACCTGATAATGGACATGGTTACCAGGCAGAATGGTCAGGCCTGAGCAGGAAAGAGACACACCACATGGCCAGGCACAGTAACAAGGGGACAAGAGACCCCACAAGCCCTGAGTGGCAGCCCAGCCTGGTGTGAACAGCACGGAACCCAGGTACATGGTGTGTGGGTAGTGAGGTCATCATTCCCATGTGTATTGGACCCTAGGACGGTCCGTCAGCAGGGAGAAGGATATCAGCAACTGCAGCAGGAGAGTGAGGCCCTGTGCAGGGAAAACTCATAAAGACAGGATAGCACCAGAAGGGCAGATATCCTGCAGATCACAAGGACGGACTCAGGGGCCAGAATCAGAAACACACATACACACACACACACACACACACACACACACACGCACACACATGCACACACACACAAAACAAATACAGGTACGAGTACTGGGCTCAGGATCAAGGCAGAATTCCAGGTAGGCAGAGGGCCAGGCTGCTAGAGGCTAAACTGCAGAGCACAGAGCTCAGGTACTCCTGGCCCAGCCAGGCTCGTCCTGGTGAAAGCACACAGGACTGGGCCAACAGGCCGGGTGTGGGAAGAGTGACTCCCCATGGTGGGAACTGAGAGACATCAGGGCCTTGCAAATACACCCAGTCCTGATGGTGAGAACCAACAGCTCCAGAGATACTTTTTTCTTTAAAATAAAACAGTTAAGGATGTTTCAAAAATCATATAAGGAAGCAAGCAGAAATAAGAAATTTAAGTTATGTTTCTTTCCCTAGAAGAAATCTATTATCAGCACTTTTATACATAAGCTTCCATGTTTCTCCTTTGTATACATCTATATTTGTTGGGTTTAACATATATTTACATATGAAATTTACTCCTGAAATATATTTATACTAATGGACTATTTGATGAGCAGGTGTTTTTTTTTTTTTTTTTTTTTTTTTTACTTAACAATATAATGTGAATTTCCCATGTTAATCAGTATAAATCAATATCATCATTTTAAGTAATTGTTATAGTACTTGTGTTATATTCCTACCATACATTATGTTATGTTATATTCCTACCATATAACTTATGTTCTATTCCTCCACTGGTAGACAGGAATGTTTTCCATCTTTTAAGTATAAAAACAGAAGCTTTGGATCTTGATGGAGTCCCAAAAGTTCTGCACGACGAAGGAAATAGTCAACTAAACTAAGAGACAGTCCATGGAGTGGGAGAAGATATTTGCAAATGGTATTGCAGATAAAGGGATGGTATCCAAAAATCTTTAAAGAACTTCTCAAACTCAACCCCCAAAAAACAAATAATTGCGTCAAAAAATGGGCAGAAGACATGAACAGACACTTCTCCAATGAAGACTTGCAAATAGCTAGCAGACACATGAAAAAATGTTCAACATCACGAGCCATCAGGGAATTTCAAATCAAAACCCCATTGGGATACCACCTTATACCAGTTAGAATGGCAAAAAGTAACAAGACAGTAAACAACAAGTGTTGGAAAGGACGAGAAGAAAGGGAAATCCTCTTCCACTGTTGGTGGGAATGCAAGTTGGTGCAGCCACTTTGGAAAACAACGTGGAGATTCCTCAAAAAGTTAAAAATAGAGCTGTTTTATGAACCAGCAATTGAACTATTGGGTATTTACCCCAAAGATACAGATGTAGTGAAAAGAAGGGCCACATGCACCCCAATGTTCAGAGCAGCAATGGATATAATTGCCAAACCATGGAAAGAACCAAGATGCTCTTTAACAGATGAAGGGATAAAGATGATATGGTACATATATACTGTGGAGTATTATGCCTCCCTCAGAAAGGATGGATACCCAGCTTTTCTATCAACATGGATGGGACTGGAGGGGATTATGCTAAGTGAAATAAGTGAAGCAGAGAAAGAGAATTATCCTTTGTTTTCACTCATATATGGAAGGTAAGGAAGAGCATGGAGGACATTATGGCAAGGAAGAGAAATCTGAATGGGGGAGGATCAGAGCAGGAGATGAACCATGAGAGACTCTGGACTCCAGGAAACAAACTGAGGGTTACAGAAAGGAGAGTTTTGGAGGGATGGGGTAGCCCAGTGATGGCTATTAAGGAGGGCATGTGTTGTAATGAACACTGGGTGTTATACCCAATTAATGAATCATTGAACACTACACCAAAAGTTAATGATTGAATGTATGGTGACTAACATAACATTTTTAAAAAGATGCTTTTTAGCATTAAATTAATACATGTATAAGCAGTACTGCACTGACTATCCTTGCTTGTATTGGATATTTCCTTAACCTAAGCTCCTAAAAATGAAATCATCACATCCAAGTTCTTTTCAGGTTGTTACCAATCTCCCAGTGAAGCTTCAGGCTGCAGCCCTCACCTCATGAATATTCATGTGAGGTATAATGTTTCCCAATAGTTCTGAGACCTCAAGGGCATCTGTCACATGGAAGTCCATCTGTTTAGACCATCTGTATGGTGTGCCTCTGGCTCTCAATCCCTCAGGAAGACAGATTTACAAACCGACAGAGGCCAGATCTTTGGAAACATGCAGATAATGTCTTGAGAAAATGTGTGCGTATTTGCTGATAAAATTGACAATTCTTTTCTCATTCTTATTTCCACATGAAAAATCTTTTCCTTATTATTTGTTAATACTCCATTCAAACCATTTTTCACAATTCATATCAATGGACCACCAAAAAATAAAATCCAAAAATATACAGAAATGCTTTGCAAGAAACAGTGATATGGCCTTCACTATTTGAATTTAGGCAGACTTAACAGTCCCAGACTTATAAAACACATAGGCCCTGAATCATGTTTATGAGCAGAAAAGCCATGTGGTTGCTTTGTATCTAGATTAGAACCATGGCACATGTCACATGCAGATGTGGCCTGTAATCAAGGTGGGGTCCCCCTGCACATAAGCACATTTACTGGGAGGCAGTGTTCTCCTTACAACAGTATCTCACCAATCAGTATCTCAGAGAAGAGAACACAGCACTTGAGGAATATGCAAACACAGGAAATAAATTTAGACTTTCAAAAAATATATCTCATCAAGTCACAAAGACTGTGTTACCAACAGGCATATTTCTATACATATGGGAAGGTGAGTAAGAACCAGGAGAGACAAGGAGCTAAGATATCAGACCAGATAAGTAGGCACCATAAAGTCCCTGAACTCCCTTAGTTCTGGTGGTAGCCCCACCCCTGACTACAGCAAGCTTTCACCCACCCACTGGGATGGGACACCTGGGTGGCTCAGTTCATCAAGCATCTGCTTTTGGCTCAGGTCATGATCCCAGGACACTGGGACCGAACACTGCATGGGGCTCCTTGCTCATCAGGGAGCCTGCTTCTCCCTATTCCTCTGCCCCAGCATGCACGCTCTCTCTCTCATTCTCATTCTATCTCTCTCTCTCTCAAATAAGTAAATAAACTTTAAAAAATTTAATTGTGTTTACCCTATAATTGGTCACAACCCCTTTTCTTTCCTGAATGAAAACCTATCACAAGCTCTTAGGACACCAATGTTTCATGAATCATAAGCTGATCGAAATGGGACATATGAGCCCACAAGAAGCAAAGCAATCTACAATAACTAGAAATGTAATGGTAAACTGGCTCTTGATTAAAAAAAAAAGAAGAAGAAATAGATGAAAGAAAAGGAAAGATAAGACAAGAAAAGAAAGACAAGACAAGAAAAGTCTGATTTGCAGTTTCTGCCAATTTCCATGGTGTAACTGTTCCCACTATGACTGATTTGGAAAAAGGCTGTGTTTAAGCACCCTGGGCTATTTATTGAAAGTTCAGTGTGTTTCTGCCATCTGAAATAGCAAGTAAACATGATCATAATATAAACAAAAAGGTTCAAAACACTACCATTGTTGATCATGCCCACTTGCTACCTGGAGATCCGTACACACACAGATGCACAGCCTGCAGAGAAGGTGACTCAAATGTCGCAATGGGATTTTCTTTAGTAATAAGTAGTATAGTATCAGGTATATGAAGGAAAGAAGGGCATTTAAGACAAGAGAACCCATGTTAGTCTCAGAGGTTTGAAAGCACCTGGCTCATAGTGATCTATGAAGAATACCTCTTCCTATCAAGTTATTGACATAGCAGACTTGTACTCGCAGCCTTGGGTCAACCGCCACCATTCACTTTGAATGAATAATGAAGTTGGATCCAGCCACCCTCCAGATGGGAGATATCACATCACACACACACACACACACACACACACACACACACACACACACACACAGGCACACAGGCAACCCAGTTCATCTGTCCAAAGAGCTCTGAATTCCAGAAGTGCTTCTTTCTGGGAGGGAAAGCCTATAAAAGGGGCACTGAGAGAAAAGTGTTAATGACATTGGTCAATGAGAAAAAAGAGGAGCAGGAAACAATCAGACAGTTTCCAGAGAGGACAATGCTACAGTTCTGCCCCAAATCGAAATCATTTCCCTCTTTAGCTCAGAGGCAGGAACTCAGCAGGTTGTCATTCCTTGGCCCTTCCATCCCCTCCCTTTACCTGAAGCACAGGTAAGGTGACATGGAGCAGATGGAAGCCAACCTTTCCACTGACAAGCAAGCATGCCTTGGATGTTCCCAGTAATACCTACTGGTGAGGATCACCAACATCTTGTCAACTTGTCAAGCCTGGGAAACTTCTACTCCTGGTGATGGGGGATTTAAAAATTACCATTCCTGGGTCGCCTGGGTGGCTCAGTGGTTTAAGCCGCTGCCTTCATCTCGGGTCATGATCTCAGGGTCCTGGGATCGAGTCCCGCATCGGGCTCTCTGCTTGGTGGGGAGCCTGCTTCCCTCTTAATCTCTCTGCCTGCCTCTCTGCCTACTTGTGATCTCTGTCTGTCAAATAAATAAATAAAAATCTTTAAATTTTTTTTTAAAAATTGCCATTCCTCATTTCAGCATCACATTCCAGATTCAAACTTTGATGTCCTCCATTCAGAGAAACTGAACTTCTCAAAACATATTGCATGGCAATTTCCCCCCTAACAGACACACAAGCTTGATGCAATTTAGGAGCAAACAGTATAGCCTTCCTATTAAAAGGACAAAAATATTCTTGACCTGTGCTCTTTTTAATTAGGAATGAGCGATCCACATTATCAGACCAGTCCAAAGAGATTTTCCCATTGACACAGCTTCATGGGTCACACAGCACTCAGCTTCCCCAAGCCTCCAGAGATGGGGTCACTTACTACACGAGATGTTCATGCACCAGAATCAGAATTAAAAGAGCATATGGCAGAAGAAATCTGCTTGCAGAGGACAAAAATAAAAGTAATATTGCAGGGGAATTGGTACAAATTAGGGAGGCCATTAGAGGGGCTGTGGACAGAGTGATGCCAGGAGACCCAGTTGGGTGTGCTAGCCCAGGAAGGAAGCTGCATACAGGAAGTTCAGAGCACGCTTGCCTTCTTTCTGCCTACAACTTGAAACACAAATATCTTGTCCCTGCCTCTGTCCATGGCTCTTGCAACTGTTTAGCCAACAAGCCTCCTTGCTTTGAAGAATTAATCATTTTAACTAGGATTGAAAGATAATTAAAAAAAGGATAAGCAGCCAGTTTAACCTTTCACCTTAACTTATATTTCAGTTGCTTTGGCTTCAGAGAAGATTTCCTTAAAGTCTCCCTCATCATGACTCATGGGTCATAGAATCAGGCGCTCATAGGTACTCCCTATAAGCAGGAAGAATGGTCATGCTAATGGGTCCTCATTCATTAAAGGCAGGTTTAGTGGCTTCACAAAGGATACCCCCAAGCCTTGGGACACCTTGTAGCAATCAAAGCAGCCAGAAAACTCTCTGATTGCCATTTCCTGTCAACTTTGGCTCCAGTTGGACACTCGGTTGGAGCTCTGGGCTGTGACACCTGTACGCATTCATCTGCTCTAGCTAAGGAGACTTAGTTACTAAAGCTGAGACTCTTGGTCCAGTGTTCTCAGGCAAAGAAAACCTACTTCGTGGTGCCCACTACAGTTCAAGTTCTTGACTATGCCCTCACAGAGTCAGCTAGCTACCACAGGGGGGATGGAACCCAGCACAAACCCAGTGTTACTATCTAAAAAATGCTTATGCTTAATTAACCACACATCCCCAACATCTTGGCCTTCTGAAGACCTCCTCACTTTGAATCTTGGCTGGCATGGTGAATAAAACATGGCTGAAACACTCTTGCATGACTTCTGGGGTTGGGGTGCAAATTTCTGCCTTTCTCTCTAGAAAGCCTTGTTCTGGAGAAAGGAGGCCAGGTGCCACGTTGCAAGGAAGCCCAAACTAGCATGTAGAGAAGCAGTGTGGATGTGCCAAGCACCTGTGGCTGCTCTAGCTACCGCGTGGAATGCCAGATGTTAGCGAAGTAGCCCACCAAGGAACCCTATCAGTCAAACTTCCAGATAAACTCCAGTTCCACTCATCATCTGACTGATAGCACATGAGGGACTAGGGGACAACTGCCTGACTGAACTCAGCCAAGCCACAGAGCTGGGAGACACAATCATATATGGTTGTTTTAAACCAGAAAGTTGTGGGGAGAGATAAACCACCCACGCTCCACTCCCATTTCAAGTCCAAGTTTAGAAACACTACCTTAGATTCCAGAGACAAGTGTACTTGCCCACCGAATGGGGAACTTCCTTCATTTATGGCAGAAGGTAAGGCTATGTCGTTGAAGGCAGGGAATGTAGGTGAAAGGCACCATCATTACCTGAGTAACAAGAAAACACCAGTAACCACAGTTCTCCTACACATTCCCTCCCTCCTAAGTTTGCATGAGTTTCCCTTTACCCAGAATACTTTCTTCCAAATTCCTGCCTGAAAACTCCTTCCTCATCATTAAAGTTGTTACATTCATGCTTCCTCCTCCAAGAAGCCTTCCTGGCCCTTTCAGAAGGCCTAAACTCTGCCTTGCTACCAGCTTCATTAGACTTCCTGTCACTGTGTCCTGACAGGTCTTTGCATTTTTACCACTCATCCAGGGGGGACCCCGAGGGCACAGCAGTCTCTGTATTAGCTAGTTAGGGCTGCTGTAACAAAGCACCACAGACTGGGGGCTTCAATAACATATTTACTCTCTAACAGTTCTGGAGACCATAAGTCTGAGACCCAGCTGTCTGCAGAGTTGGTTCCTTCTGAGGCCACCAGGGAGAATGTGGTCCAGCCTCTCCTCTTGGCTTGTGGACAGGTACGTTTTCCTTGTTTCTGTACTTGGGCTTCCCTCTCTGTGAGTCTGTCCAAAAGTTCTCTTCTTATGAGGACAGCAGTCAGATTGGACTCGGGCCAACCTTCATGACTTCACTTTAACTTGATTACTTTTTAGGACCCTCTCCCCAAATATGGTCCCATTCTGAGGTACTGGGAGTTAGGACTTCAACATCTGAATTTTTCTGGAAGGAGGGGACCCAGTTATACATAACGTTATCTTATTCTTCTTTGCGTTTTCAGCTTTCAGCAAGTAGGCACTCTTAAAAGGGAGAGAAACAGAAGGGAAGGATAGAGAAAGAGGTGAGAGTTTGGGAAGAAGGGTGTGGGGATAGGTGAGGTGATGTTGGAAGGAAACTACCCCGTCAGAGTATCCCATGGCTTTGAAAAGCTGAATCCTAGTATACCCCAAATCTGGAGGACTGAGAGAAATAAGATAACAAAGAGTATCAAGAAGGCCAGCGGACAGGTGGTGGGTAAAGAGTGGGACAGGATATGAGAAGCATGTAAAGAATTAAGTATAAGTAAGAGAGACAAAAAAGATGCTAAGAATGTGAACAGAAAGAAGTTTCCAGTAACACTTACTACCAGGGTTACTTAAATAGCTGGCAGAGAAACAGACAAAAGCTAATGCTCCTATTCTGACATCAGAAGAATGGACAACACGAAATAGAAAAGAAGTAAGTGGGTGAGCACCTGACTGAAAGTAACCAAATTCTCTGTAAGCACACAAACATGCACAATTATATGCCCATGTAATCACAGCTCAAGTGTGTTATGCTATGAAAGGCTCACTGCATTTAATTGAAAATAATATCAAGAAATAGTCTTAATTCACTTTGCTTAACCACCCATGAAGAACTCCCATATTTAAAAATGCAATGAATCAGATAGGGAAACAAACAAACAAAAACCCCCAAAAAACAAAACAAAACAAAACAAAAAAACAACCCAGCTTCACCTCTGGCTTTAATTCTATCAGAGAAGATAAATCATTTTGCCTCTAACAATCCCTACCTAAGTAGATGTCTATGTATGTTTTATAAACATAGCACCAAGTAAATGTCTTGATGTCTAAATTTCCCTTCTCAACGTATTCAGGTTGTTTAAAAAACAAATGGTTAGGAAAACATCCCTACCCAAAGATATAAATGCATACTTTTCCGGAAAGGGCATCGATGCTGGAGCGCTAGGTGTACAGCTGTTTCTAAGTCAGTCTGTAACATGTTGCTTGGCTTCTTTGTAAACAACATATTTTTAAATGAAATCCTACAGCCTGCTGTGAAAAAAAATAATTCTATACGCAACTGTAGCACCACGTTGAGAGCACTGGAACATTCTCGACAATAAAACAGACTCCTCCCAGTTATCCCACTGTTAGGACATAAGGCACTGAATAGAATGCAGCATGTGTGTAGAACATTCTTCCAGCAAAAATAGGGGCCAGATGTCAAAGGTGGTGAGGAGTGGGGAGAAGACAGTGAATGTGCTTAGAAATTCATGGCTGGTCCTTATTAATGTGCCATCTATTCACCTGCTCCCTCCACATCAAGCAGCCTGGATTGGTGTTTAGACCTATAAACTGGTGTTGTCTGAGCAGTGGGCAGCTGGAAGCTTCTGCTCATCTTCTCTTGTCAGGGATGAATCAATCATCTTGAGTGATGTCAGTATCTGCCCAAATCATTTTATAGTAGAATAAATGGCAGATGGTGGTATTTTTGTAGTTAATTGGTTCCACCAAATACAGTTTTATCTCTTATAAAATGAAACCATTTGCAGCTTATAGGTGTACAGATATCATTAAACGCAGGCTACTGAACCTTTTTTATAAAAGGTAAAGCAAGATATGCTAACATGGGTTGACATTAAGCACAATAAGCCCAGAAAGCCTCATGTTTTTAATAAATACTTGCATTTCATAATGCTAAATATTTATGACTGACATGCCCTTCATATCAGGTTTGCAACAGAGGTCTTTGTTTTCATGCTCAGCCTCGTTTCTTCACATAGATCCTTCTAAACCTCCTGAAAACATTCCCACGACAAAAACAGCCCTTCTCTTTGCCTCTGAATTGTCTTTACAAGCATTTAGTCTTTACTTTTTTAAAAAATTTTATTTATTTATTTGACAGAGAGAGATCACAAGGAGGCAGAGAGGGAGGCAGAGAGAGAGGAGGAAGCAGGCTCTCGATCCCAGGACCCTGAGATCATGACCTGAGCCGAAGGCAGCGGCTTAATCCACTGAGCCACCCAGGCGCCCCTGGTCTTTACTTTGACAAGACTTCTTTCAGAGTAGATGGGCGCCAGCCACCAGAGGAGTCACCTTGAGGCACACACACACGCACAAAGGTTCACACATTCACACCCTGTCACACTCATGCACACGCACTCACACCCACAACACCAATCCCATTAACACAGGGATTTCTGTATCTCCACAAGGGTGGGGTCTGTCCAGATGTAAAAAAAGATGTAAAAATGCTTGTTTCAAAATGCTGGCAAATGGAACCCCTACATTTTTGGCTACAGAAAGCAGTGAGCAATCTTACCACCGATGGTAGTTTTCACACTTTATTCCTTCTAGAGTTGGAAGCCAAGGTCTACGTAATGGGGGTCCAGAGAATGAGCTCTGTTCCCATGGTGACTGGGTCACAGCTGGGGCAACATGTCCCTGGATGAAGAGATTGCAGGTGAGGATGGTTATGCAGCCTTTGGTCCCACAGGGAACCACCTGGAGAGTAGTATGAAATCACTTTACTCTTTGACGAGCTCCACTCTCTCAAAATCCAAATTTCTCTGCTCAGCAACAGAGCTCTTTCAGCCTGGCTCCAGATTGCCTCACTCTCCCCTCTGCTCCATGAATTTCCTGTTCTTCAAGGAACTCCTTGAAGTCACCCTCAGCATCAGCTAAGGTTGTGTCCTCCACGGGTTCTCTGTGCTCTCAGTTTTTTTTTTTGCAACTGAATGTCGTGACTATTATCCTTGGCCACCTCTCCATCGTCCCATATTCTGTTCTATTTTTCTTTGTAGCCACCCATTTCAACATCTTATGTTAGCTTCCTGCAGAGCTGGGAGGTCAGTAAATGACCTTTGGACGAATGAACAAGACAATGAATGAGTTGAAGATATTTGCTACATTGAAATATGGTACCTAAGGCAATGGAAAATGACAGGGTTTATTATTTTTACTCTAAAGCAACAGAAAGGAAATAAAGTAAATTGAAAGAGAAGGATGAATGAAACATAAAAGGAAGGCGGTGTCATGGTGGGTGAAGCCACATTTAGTGCCTAGAAGTCAAATAAAATTAAGACCTCATGAAAGAAGTAGATTACAGTGTATTCCAAGACTTTTTAAAAAACACAACTGTAATGAAGCAGCCTGTCCTCAGTAATAAACAACGTCGTCATCCAGCAGCCATCTCAAATGCAGTGTGGTCAGAACACTCTCTTTAGTGGCCCTTCCAGCTGCCCCCTGCTCTGTACGCCTGCCACCACCAACCCAGGTGTTCCCCTTGCCTTTTCTCTCTAAGGAGATGGAACACCTCCCATCTACCAGCTGCTTAGCCAGAAACTTAGAAGTAGTGGGTCCAATGGGTGGGAGCCCCAGAACAGTGCTCTCCACCACCCTGACCACATCACTCCACTGTCCCACTCCTTGTGGCCATCGCCATCCATGCTATCCTAATGTGACTGCCACACTTCCATCTAACCTCCTCACATCCCCTCACCCATCTCAGGCTGTGCCCCACACAGCATCCAGTATAATTTTGGCAAAGTTTGTGTCATATCTTGCTGCTCCCCAGCATAGAACCTTATAGCAAGAACCTGCCAGAAGGTCCTTCCAGAACCTTCCTACATATACAGAACAAACTTCAAATCAGTGGGTTCACCAATCCCTGCCTTGAATCTAGATCTTCCTGGTCATCTGACATATTTGGGTGCTTCATCTTGCAAAAGGTTATGCTGGCCTTCTGTCCCTGGCACAGACTAACCTCACTCTGGCCCTGGGGCTCACGTGTGACTCAGCCTCCTGAGGATGTTCTCCTGCTATCCTCATATGACCGCTTCTCCTCCCATTTGTGTCTCAGCTCCAGATCCTTCTCCTCCTCCAGGCCTGTCAAACTAGAGCTGCCACTCCCCACTCCCCCTGCATTTGAAATTTTCTTCACACTATTTACCACTGCCTGAAATGACCTTATTTGTTTGATCATGCCTCTCACCCCACTAGAAGCTGATGTGTGTGTGTGTGTGTGTGTGTGTGTGTGTGTGTGTGTGTTTTCCCCTCTTATCCTTGCTAGGTCTCCAATGCCTAGAATTGCACTAGCCCTTGAAAGACATTCCAAATATCATCAATAGACTGATGGATTCTTCCCAAATAACCAATATTTCAGCTCTCTTTAGATGAATGGCTTAAATAAAAGTATTATATTAAATCCTTTGGAAAGTTCTTACTTCTGATTCCCCTTGCAGATACCTTCTTATCTGACTCATCACTGGTGCATTAAAAAAAAAAAAGGTACCTAATTCAAGATTGTAGGCTAGTTCACCTGAAAATGCCTAACTATTGTCTCTTTTCATATTTCATAAAGGGCATTGGCCTTTAGCTATTCTCCATGCATTAGACAAACTTTTGCTAACAGATTGTGATATATACCAGGCCTGTGCAAGGTGTATGCAGATGGAGTGAGCTCTCAGAGGGCTGAGTGTGGTGGGGAGGACAGGCTCCCCTGGGGAGAAATCAGAAAATGTTCCCAGAAGTAGCATTTGAAGAACGTTGAGGGCACCCGGATATATCAGAACGGGGACATGTCATTTGGCCTCATGTGGGGACATGAAATCACTCAGACAGTAGATGGACCAATGTGCCTAGAACTGAAAAATTATGGACATGTATAACCATATCCTAGTTTCTAGAACAAGGGCCCCTCCAATCCCCCCAGATGAGTTCTGTATTTGGACCCAGTCAGACCAGGCAGAAGTCCTCACCTTCACAACTTGTACTTCCCATCAACTGAAACTTCCACATGCCGTCCATTTCTGTAGTTCAGAAAAGAGTCCCTTGTGCCAGTCATTGATGTTCATACAGGAAATCAGACATGAGATGTCTTTTGGAACATAGTGCTAGTAAAGATGGGCATGATAATGCCTATCTTGAGGAGGAAACCTTTATTGCCCCTGAGAAACCGATTTGCTCTCAAAGGGCACAGAACATCTCTGTCCCCGTGCCAAGAACCTCAGAGCTGGTGTGATCTCGAATCATGGTCACTCTTATCACCTTAAGTCTCAGAGTTCTCTGCATCTACTCACTTCTTTGCTGCCTTATGTTTCTATTTCCATCTCTTGGTTAAATGTACTGAGTTGTTGCTGTCACTGTTCTGGTTTGCTGGTTGGGTTGGTTGGTTGCTTTGTCCTGTGTGTGTGTGTGTGTGTGTGTGTGTGTGTGTGTGTGTGTGTAATAAATAGCTTCAAATGCCTTTGAAGATAGTTATATAATAAACTTTGGTGTTTTAAATGCGTTCTCATTTCCTCTGGGTACAATTTAACAAGGGACTAGAAAGTAGTTAAGTTTGCCTAATTTTGACTGAAGTGGTGAAGATCCCCTTTACATTCTGGATGTCCGTGATTGTTGGGCAGGTGCCCTGGGATTTGCAGTGTGATCCACTGGACCCACCAATGGAAAGAGAAGGCAGTCAGTGATTAAACAATTCTATAACAGGACAAATCTTGATCAGACAGAAAGAACTCCCCCTTTCTTAGAAAATAATTTTGTTTACACTAAAAAGGGAAGAAAGTAAGGAAAGGAGAAAGTTTGTATTGGGAGAAATTTGTAAATACTTAGCTGGTGAAACAGGCAAACATTTTTTGGCTTACTTTGGAATTTACAAGGATTATTCCTTCTCCTTGCCAGACATCAATAGCTATTGTCTGCCTAGCGTCCCTGTTCCCTACCTTCTTCTGACAAAAAAAAAAAAAAAAAAAAAAAAAAAAGAAAGAAAGAAAGAAAATCAGCCACTTAATCCCACCCCTTTGGCCACAGGGCCAGGAGTAAAGCTGTGAGCTAGGACAGGTCATCTAGAACATTCCTTGGAAATTCAGATGTGACTACTTAGAGAGGATAGCCTCCTTTGGGCTAGAGTCCTAACCTGAGGCTAGTAAGCCTACAAAGGCTGCCTGCCAATCTTCTCACTGCCTAAAGGAGGCTCATCTGTAGGCCAAGATAAAGCTTCAGTTCAAATTACTAGAGTTTCTGTCACTTTCAACTGAAAGAATTCTGGCTGGCATAGTCTAATCTTATAAAAGAGGGCAGAGAAGCCCAGACAGGAATCAAGCACTCCTGGTCATGGCAAGGAGAGCCCAGGACTCCCAAAATCCACTCCTGCCCTTCTGCTGGGCCACATCCAGTTCCTCTGCCTGGGCTTAGAGGGGGGCCAGTCACCACATCCAGAGTTTACCCCCAGGAAGATGAAGGACCAAACCTTCAATGCATCCCCTCTTGATCCGCTCCATCCCTTCTTCTGCCCCCCACCCCATGCCCTGTAGTCACAGTGACAGAAAAGACTACACCACTACTAGCGGTCTCCTAAAAATTACCAAGACTGAGAACCCAGCCATTATTCTGAGCCCTGCCTCTGGTTTATACTTCTACTCCTTTAATAAAGAACTTGAGTGATGAACTCCTGCCTTTATTTAAACAGTGCTTCCTGTCTGCTTTGCTCCGTCTCCTGCTGAAAACTCCCACCTGTGTTGCAAACATCTCAGTTGGTCTGGCTACTCCTCCTGTGAGGAAGGTGAAAGTGGAGTGAGAAAGAAGCAGAGATGTTTCTCCAGATCCCTGGAGCTGGATCAAGACAGGCCTGTCATGATTCGCACTTCAGTGTAAGGGGCCCTGGGCTTGCCTCCTGGCTTAAGCACCAACTGAGTACTGTGACATGGGACACCTTCTTTCCTGCCCTAACCTTGTGTCCTTCCTCTGTGAAATGTAGAGGTTAGTGATGTTTATTTCAGAGAGACTGTGAGCATTCTGTGAGATTCCCATCTTCACAGGATCTAACATGGGTCTGGGAACATTGTGGGTCCTGGGTTAATGCTCATTTTCTCCTCCTTCCTGTTTTGGCTGATTAGAAAAAGGATGTTTCACATGACTCATGAGCCTACCTACTCCCAAGTAAGTTACGTGGAATTATCATATCTTCTCATGCACCAATATACATATGATGAATGTGCAATACTATTAGAATAATTAACAGTCTAATTACTGTTCTAACATTCAAGCTGGCACCAAACATTAATTCCTAGGGAATACCAATTGCCAAGGATGTAGTTGTCAACCTGCGATGGGTGTATGTATGCAGCGACTGAATTTGTGAAATCAAGGAGCCATCACACTTTCCAAAACACAGGAGGAAATCTGTTACAGCATCGCACTAATGCATGGGCGTGCACACACACACACACACACACACACAAACACAAACACTGTCCCACTGTCTCCCACTATGCCACTCTGGTCTCATTTCCTTTTTCTGACGATGCTCCTGCATGGATAGATGGGGGGAATGCCAACAATTTTGCCAGCACCACTGACTAAGAGCTTCCACCAGGCTAGAAGGCTGCGAGGATGCTTCCCCAAGCTTCTCCAACAACAGCCCTGTGAGGGCTATTAGCAGTGGATTCCCACTTCATGGGTGGGGATCTGAGGTAAAGAGAAGCTGAGTAATGGGGCGCCTGGGTGGCTCAGTGGGTAAGCTGCTGCCTTCAGCTCAGGTCATGATCTCGGGGTCCTGGGATCGAGTCCCGCATCGGGCTCTTTGCTCAGCGGGGAGCCTGCTTCCCTCTCTGCCTGCCTCTCTGTCTACTTGTGATCTCTCTCTGTCAAATAAATAAATAAAATCTTAAAAAAAAAGAGAAGCTGAGTAATAGTAACTGTAACCAACCAAGAGTGACTGTAACCCTGCTGGATGCTTCTTATGGACTCTGTTTCTGAAGCCATGTGCCTGGGGTCTAGTCCTTGTTACCCCATTATGCAGGAGACACCACTACCTAACCATGTCATACAGCAACATACTAGAAGATCCAGGACTGACCCTTAGGTCATTGCTCCCAAAGGGCAGCCTGAGATGCTGAGAGAGACTCCCCACTGGTCTGGGTTCACTTGGATTCCCGCCAGGAAGCTGCGATCCAAACCCTACCCCATCCAATACCGATCTATATCCTACATGCAGTATTTCTGGAGTTCAGCAATTAACTTGACATAATTTCTTACGGATTTCTTGAAAAGAAAATGACTGCAAAACTGAACCCAGGGGTGCCTCGGTTATGGCGGGGTTGCATCTGTTCCCCGGCATAGAGGTCTGTCCCCAGAGCCACCAGCATCCCGGTTTTGGTCGATAACTCAGATGGAAACAAACCAGGTCCCACCTTGCATTTGTGGAAGGCATAAAGGCAGAAGAATGTGAAGCAGATCAGGGAGTTGGGCTGGGTGGAAACTGGCCTTGACCCTGAACTCCAGCTCTTGCCAGGTGCTGTGCCACCTGTGAGGCCCTGCTTTAGCTGATAAGATAAAACCAAACGTTTTATGGAAGAAAGCCCTGCAGGAACCAGGACAGGAAGAGAGTGTCCTGCCTCAGGGCGGCTCCCAGTGGGAAAGTCGAAGGGATTGGTACATGCAAGGGTGTGAGGTTAGGAGCATGAATTCCCCTACCTGTCCCAGAAGTGGCAGGTGTCAGACAGCCCTGAATCTGGGAGCTTTGGAAGAAGGAAAACCAGAAGAGCCAAAGATCACGGTCATCCTAAGGACCCACTGCCAAAAAGCCAATCTCTTTCTTCTCAAGGGATCGGAGCCAGGGAACAGATGAGAGCCAAAACTGTGCACAGAAGCAAACACCAACTCCCGGGGGCTGCACTGGCCTTAGGGACTGCCCTTGAAGGTAAGAAGCAGCCAGTAAAAGTGATAAATGCATGGGGTTTCCATGCAATCATGCTGGCCCAGGCGTGCAGAATGAATGGGAGGTAAGCAGAATGGAAGGCAGAGAGACAAGTGCTGTGCTTTGGATAAGAAATCCGAAGAGGCAATTCACAAGGCCTGAAGGATGTGCGGTTGGTGTGCTGACTGATTGGAATGGGTCTTCGGGCAAGAACGACATAAGGGCAGCTCCCATGTATTGGCTTGGATAGCTGACTAATAAAGACAACTCTTTTAAAGATCAGTCTGAAAGCTGACACATAGTTATAGGAGCATCCTTATAAGACTTAATAATATTTTATGCCATGGATCATAACATGTCATATGGAGTCATCCAATCTGCACTTGGATTCAGTATCTCTCTGTTAATTTGTGTATTTAACATCATATTTCCATTTGAAATGCTCCCAGAAGGAAGGAGATTGGAGGTGGGAGATGGAAAGGAGGGTGTGTATGTGGTGAAGCCTTGAATAGGAAAAGGGTCATGTGAGCAAGGTCCCTCGGTGCAGGACCAGGCTGTCTGAAAAGGGGGTGTACCCCAGCACTTCAGCAAAGTCATTTGCAGAGTGAAGTTCCCATTCTGAGCCTCCGATGGTGAGAGTCAGATGTTAATAGTAACAGACGGGTTTTATGGGTGACCTCCTGTGCACAGGGATGAGGAAACCCATCAGTGAGGGGCCTGGGAGCCATTCAGAGCAACACACATCCTTCAAATCTCCTCTGCTCCCTCCACCATCCATGTACATTCCTGTGGGCTCAGAGCCTGGAGCTCTGATCTTTGGAAGGGTCTGTCCATGCTTCATCTGACTTTTAAACCCCGACTTTCAGGGTTTAAAGCAAGCCCAGCTTGTGGACATCCCTCCTTGTCCTCTGCACTGCTTGCACCTCAGACCCCTCCTGGGCTCGGCTTCCAGGGATAGAAGGTCCAGAATCTGCAGATTCTGCAGCAGGCATCTGCTCAGGGAAGAAAGTGGGTGCACCTCCAGCAGCAGGCAGTGTCCGCCCGAGCTGGGCTGTCTACATCCTGCTGCCATCTATGTCCTGCTTCCAGACTATAAACCCTGGGAGCAGGCCAGGCAGCACCACCCCAAGTCCATGCTTAGGCCCCCTTTGGGGCCAAGAGTCTAAGGGGTCATTCAGCTGCAGAAGCCAAAAGCACACCTCCCTTTATGCTATGTCCCTGACTTCCCCTCAATCCATAATCCAGCCTGTCACTGATTCATTCACTTACTCATTGAATCATGTATCCATTACACATTCAGTGCACATTGTTGACCGGTGGAATTATTGACCCCTCCCCAGCGACAGAGGTGAGCTCCCTGCTCAGACTTAGATACAGTCCTCTTGCATTCCCACGAGTTTGGTGCAGGTCTGTGTGAGATCAGAGCCAATTGGAATTAAGCCATGACATTTGCTGAAGCCATCTGGAAAGAGGGGACCTCTTTCTGCCAGACCCAGGAACTGCCGGGGGCTGTGCACATGATGGTCTGAGGCACTGACTCCAAGGGGACCAGAGCCAGAACTTGCAGAGAGCAGAGGGGTCCCAGGGACTCCCTGGCAGCCCAAGCCCTCCAGACGTCAACTCCTGAGATATTTCCATCAAGCACACTAATAAAGCCCATCCCCCATCTTTTTTTTTTTTTTTTTTTAACTTTAAGCCTGCCTTGAGTAGGTTTCCCATGATTGCACCTGGAAGAACGCTGACTGACTGGTCAGCTTCAAGGTTCTGCTCCTGACCTGCCTCTTCCACAAAACTCTTTTTAATGCCTCCTTGAGTTACCCAAACAGACACGTGTCTAATTTTATATTCTCCTGTGACCTCCACAGAGCGTGACTCAGTGCCAAATAATAAAGACTTGGTATGATTTCTGGGTATTGACTGTCTAGCTGGGGTTTGAATGTTCTACCTTCTTTCAATAGAATTTTTTCCTAAACAACCCATAACCAACCCCTGCCTTTTAAAGCCTCATTTCCTCAACATAGGTCCTCGTAAGTCCTCACCTGGGGCCAGGTGACACAGGTATTAGAATGGCCCAGCTCCTTCCTGGTCAGCAGGGGAACAGCAAGGAAACACACATCTGCCCTTGACCTGAGGAAGACCAGGACCAATGGTGAGGATGCTTCGCTAGGTCTCAGGGAGGATGTGTGAGCTCTGTGAACATGGGACATCAGCCTCTGGCTTCCCACACAGGGCTGGAGGATGAAGACGCGAGTACAGACAGGGGACTGTGTAGCATCTGTTTGTACAAGGGGATATCTATGGAAATCCATCTGTATTGGCAGACAATATTACATGAAGTCTAAGACCACAGGAAAAATAAGCACTCACATTACATCATAAATAAATAAGTGTGATTCATGTTCATAGAACTGGCTCCTTCTTACCAGAGGCAACCAATCCATGGCTCCCTTCATGTTTTAATTTGAAAATTTAAAAAAGCAGGAACAAAAGGGGCAGCTTTGTATTTTCAAAAGAATATAGACCTGTGGCCCCAGAAATTAAGAATACCAGACCCTCAGGTGAAAGCACACTTCATAAGCCTCCCCCATTCCCAAATCCTATACCAAAATAGTTCAACATGTAGTGAAGAAAATTCTGTGTCTGCTAAGCAATATGTATGATTAGAGTAACACAATAGTATTTGTTCCCAGAACTTAAAGTCTAGTGGCAGATCAAACCAGGAAACATTTCTGGATCACTTGTTAAGCACTGTGAGCAAATGTTTCATTTAGACAAAATGCTACAGTGCCCAGTAATAGTCTCACCATCTAGTTACTGTGCAAGCCTTTACCGTGTATATTACAATACTTGCCGACCTAACACGCACAGCCTCCACCACCGGGGAGGACCAGGCTGTGCTTTCAGGGCACCCCTGTCTGCTGTCCAGCTAGATGGTGAGGGCTAGGCTGGTAGACAGTGCACTAGAACATTCATTCCCAAGATGTAAAACTGAATGTGCCTGGATCCTCCAGGTGGGGAAGATGAACCTGAACAAATAATCACCTGCCGGGAGATCAAGACTTAATGATTCCATTGAACCATGTCCCCACTTCTGCTCACGTGAGCCAGCTAGTCCTACCCTAAACTTTTCAATCACATGAATCAACAAATTCCCTTCTTTGCTTTAAGCTGCTGAAACACATTTCTGTCTTGCAATCAAAGCTTCTAAATTAACAATGTGTCGAATTCCCTCAAATCTCAGTCATTGATGTGGACGAGAGTCAGGTATCATATTCTGTTTCTTCCACTCCCCCTAGCATGGTGTCCCTGGAGGACTCACTTATGTAACACTCCCTGAGGGGATGAACTGGCCACATTCCTGACATTGCACGATAATCCACACACTGTTCATCCACCAACACCCCCATCTCTGATGAAGGTGTTCCAGGAAAGGAAGGACTGAACACCAAGAGACCTAGTTGGAGTGGTCTTCAGCTTTGTGAGTTCTCCAATGCCTGAACAGGCTCTGGGAGACTCATAAGTTCAGATAAAACTCACAGAAGAATAATTAAAGCAGATGGTAATTTACTAATAACCATAATGCTGTCAGTTATATAACAGATACCATGAGACAGAAACTAAGCCACACATTTACACATTCCATCTCTGTTGCCATACAATGCTCAGGAAAGAAAAAAAAAAAATCCCTCATCCATCTTCACTCACAGGGAGGGTCATGACTGCCAAGGGTGGCTTACAAAACAGATGTCACCTGCTAATGTAACCAAAGCTTCAGAGCCTTCCATTGCTTGTGTCCCTTCTGTGGCTCTGTGTGTTCCCCTCATGGACATATGGAGCCAGCAGCACCCCTAGCCAACTCTGGAAGCATACACATCGCCAGGCTTGGGGGTCTCCCTCTCTGCCCTGGTGATGGGCGAGGGGATAGGAAGCAGCTGTGGCCACACCAGCCACGGCAAAAAGCCAGCCCTGATCATACCACATGTCTGGGCAAGAAGGACCTGAACTGTCTGTTGTGTTGGCTTTGCCCCACACTGGGGGCTCTCAGACCCCAGTCTTAATGACCAGTTCATCAGCAGCCATGCAGGGACTTGGGGACCAGAAGTGGGGGTGTAGGGACCTCTCCGAGTGGGGCCAGCAGGTGAGGCAGTTATCCACCAGTCTGTGCCTAGAGAGAGGCAAACCTGGAAATCTCCAAGGCAGGCAGAAGCAGCCTCCAGAGGCAACCCCAAGGTGCCAGCATGTAGTCTTGCAACTGAAAGACATTTCCAGAAGGGCCAATAATCCGAAACAAGTATCCCTCAGCCACACCTGGAGAAAGACTGAATCCTCTTTCTACTTGCTCGAGAGAAAATAATATTCCAAAATTATTGCAATATGCTGAGAAATTTTAAAAAATACAGTGCCAAACCCTCCAGGGAAAAATATTTTGTGAACATGTGTCAGGCCATTATCCTAGTATGCTAGATTTCTGGATTTTTGTTATGTTTGTGAAATTTTCAGTGTTTTAGATTTATAACTTGCTGTGATTTTTCTCCATTCTAAATAAATTTTACCTTCCATACTTGATTTTATATTCATCATTTTGTACTTTTTTTTCTTTTTTTGAAGAAAGTACCAGAAACTTTCTACATATACTTTAAACCGCATAGAACCTGGATCCACCCCCAGCTCTGAAAAATTCTGAACTGTCAAAAATAAGTCTTCCTTACCTACCAGGATGCTTGTAAATGTATGCTTTATTAATCAGTAGAGAAGCATCCTTTATTTTTAAGCCCTAGAAAGTGAAATTGTGCATGACTCCTTTGGATAACTCTTATCAGAGTTTAGCTTAATGAGATTCACAAAAGCACAAAAGGCTGGTTCCATAACTCAAATATTCCCCATCACAAGACAGCGAGACACTTACCAGCTGGGTTGTGGCCACACCAATATCATTTGCTTAATTCTAACCCCTTTTACCTCAGAATTCAACTGTCTTTGGAGACAGGGTCTTTAAAGATCTGATTAAATTACAATAAGTCTCCTAGGCTGGGCCCTAATCCAGTATGACTGACAGCCTCATGAGGTGAGACAGCAAGATGTGTTTGCACAGAGAGGACCTTGGGAAGAAGTATCAAGAAGGTGGCCATCTTCAAGCCAAGAAGAGAGAACTCAAAGGAAGCCAAACGTGCTGCTGTCTTCATCTTGGACTTACAGCCCAGAACTGTGAGAAAATAAAGGTCTGATATTTAAGGCACCCAGCCCATTGTATACTCTAATGGCATCCTGAACAGACGAAGACCCTGTAACATGTGACTGGGGTTCAGAGGAGAAGCGGAACTGCCTGAAGGTAAGTTTAATTCATTCCAAGTTCTACAAAGGACCTTCCCAAGGACTGCAGCTTCTTCCCCCCATGGCCCACTCCCGAACTGCTGATGGCATGCCTGGTTTCTGAGGAAGCAAACCTTCGGGATGGTGAGCACTTCTGAGTCCTCACTCCCAGCCCCAACGCCACCTGCCTGTTCCACAAGCCCTTCCCTTGTCTGCCTTGCTCCTCTGGCAGGCTCCTTCCCACCCCAGGGACCCCACTTCCTCCTCCTACCCACAGCTATGGTCCCACACTGAAGCTACTCTAATATTCCACTAAATCTCTCCAGATAACACCACATCCACCCGCAGTATCTCCCCTGTGAGTTTCCGAGTCTGGTCTTCTGCTCATAACCCCACCCCAGCCTTTGCAGGAATGATCTCTCTGTCCTTTCTTCCAAGTCACCGTCCTTATTGATCCCCAGAGCCTCCATCCACAAGTGGAGACCTTGCCGGCCACCCTCTCCCTTATTTGAATTTAGTTGTTTCATTTCAAGCTACCAATCACCACATCAAATTGGAGACCTACCCATCCCTCTAGCCCCTGCATAAAATGTAATCCCCAAACCAGAGATGCCAACAAAACAAAACAAAACAAACAAACAAAAAACCAATCCTCCAGAAAATCTCCAGAGAAGCTGGTATGACTAAATATTTAGTTAATGAATGAAATGTCTCCATAAGAAGTAGTTAAATTCTTGGCATGTGCTTTATTTTAATAGTGATCTATGTGGTGCCTGAGTGGCTCAATCTGTTAAGTATCTGATTCTTGATCTCAGCTCAGATCTCGACTTCAGGGTTGTGAGTTCAAGTCCGGCATGGGGCTTGACTATTGATCTATGCATGCGTGTCACACAGTGGCCTGTACATGTTTGACTGTCCTTCGGGAAAGGGTCTAGATTGGAATCTGCTCATGTGCTCTTCATCTTTGTGAAAAATTCCTGTCAGGGGAACATACCAGCAGATCCTTGTGTTGAAAAAACTGCTCCTGAAAGCATACAGGTGAGGGAGTCATTTCAAGTCAACTGAGAGAGTCAGTTCAAGTGGATGGCAGCTGGCCAAGACTGATAACAAACCCATCATGAAGTTCTGTCCATTTTACCTTTAAAAATCTCCTAAAACTATCCACTTGTCTCTGGCACCCCTGATTCCCCCACCATTTTTCATAGCTCTCAACTGATTTCTCTCATCAAACTTCCTTCTTCATTTTCCCTAGACATTAACTACCCCAAGCCGGAGTAATTGTGAAAAAATGCTTGTCTTGTTAAGTTACCCCTCTGGTTAAAAATCTTTTAATGTTCTTGAATGACACACCCAAGATTCATGACTTCACATCATGGAAATGTTCCTTGAGAATTGTGTACAATTATTGAACTCCAATTAATGACATGCATGTTGCAATATTTGGATAAAGTGTTCATGTATGTGACTTGAACTTACCATGAAAAGTGTCAAAAAATAAGATGGATGGATAGGTGGACAAAGGGATGGCTTGATGGACATTAAGTTACAAAGCCAATGTAGCAAAATGTTAATTGAAGTATCTATGTAGTGGGCCTATGAGGATTCATTGTGCAACTTTGACCACGTTTTTCCATGAAAAATTTCATAAAAAAAAAAAAAAAAAGACTGATTGGAAGGAAGCCATTCTACCCAGGACATCTCCCCACTGTGAAGCTCTGCACTCTGGCTGGGAATCAGATCCTCATAGTGCACGGCCCAGGGGCCCCGTCTCCCCAGTTATCTGACAGGATGGCTCAGCCCTCAGACTGTGCTTCCTGCCTAGTCTTCCCTGGAAGGCAGGATGGGGCAGGGGCAGTCCCTGCAGCAGAGGTCAGGTGAGTCTCTCTTCCGGCTTCCTCTCCTTTCTTCTGGTCCTTCCCTATCTCTACCCCAAGCGTGGGCAGCCATAGAGACTCTCTGTCCTCCTCATTATGAGCTTATCAGCAAGAGACCATGATAGGATGATGGGTCATTCTCTCAGGGAGGTGCAGGATGTGTCAGGTTGAGACTGCACACCAAGGGAGCCTGCAGAGGAAGGAAGAGGACAAGAGGCACAGAGGCTGTGCCCAAGCCAGGGAGCAACACAAGAGCACATACATAAAAACTGACACGGAAAAGGGACCCTTTCACAAGTCTCCTCACCATCCTTTCTGTTAAGAGCCACCTACATGTAAGAAGCAAGACTGACGACCCCCTTTTCATGCCTCTTCTCGCCCCTAAGCTGGCTCCCACCTAGCTCAGGCAACCACTGTCCTGCACTGTCCCTGACAGGCTCAGCTTCCAACTGCCAACACGATGATGGTTAACCAATGAAGCTCTAGAAGCCCTTAATGACTAAAAGACACTTATTTCAAAATGAGATAAAAGAATCTCTCCAAATACCTGAATTCATTAGCTGTACCATAGCTGCACAACATAAGTAGGAATTTTTTTTCCTTAGGAGAAAGCATGTTAAAACATCACAATACTGAATAACCGCAAATGTTCCCCAGGAATTTGTAAATCAGTCCCCTTTGACCTCTTTTCTTCCCTCCTTTTGTAAAGAAATTTAACAATTACCTTTTTGCTCCATGAAAACAATTCCTGTGCTGAAATTCAATCTCCTGCTGCTGAGATTCACCTGTTCCCCTTTGGAAGGCTATTCCATTTCTCCTTCAATAATGAGCAGACTTGTAAATGCAAAAGAAAAAAAAATTGTTGTGGTTACAGTTATTTGATCCACACTGTCCAAGAAGGCAAATTATAGAAAACCATATTTCATCCAAGGGTCAAAATTACTGAAGTCAACCAAAATCAAATATGGCATATAATGTGGAGAAATCAGATACACGGACACCCTGATGTAAGCAAACACATGAAACAAAACTAAAACTAACCTAAGCAAACGTCAACTTACCAAAGAACAGAGGAGTAAAATGATATTGGAATAAAAAATTACATACCTCCCCTGTTAAATATGAGATAAGATAATCCCTAGCAGTTCTTTACAAAAGGCCACAGATTCACTTTTGCATATGATGCCCTTCATAGTGAAACAGCAAAAATGTTGTTGATATTTAATATATCTCTGAAGTTCATGTAATTGTATTAAACAGTTGTACATTCTAATCATGCTATTTTTAATTATGATGTAATAATCATGTCAATCTACCCAAAGATCCTAACTTCATTAACTATACCCTAGGGAATATTTCTGAAAATTTTATCATTAAGAATATGACATATTTAGCACCACCCAATGGTAAAAAGAGAGATGAAAATGGCACTTGATATTTGAATCGTGCAAAGAAAAACGATTATATTTTCAGATGAGTGTATATATTTTGCAACATTAAACATTTTAAGGACTTTAATATTTGCATGACACCAATATTCGTAGAGATTAAAATATTTAGAGTTTTATGTAAACTCTACCAAAATTGTGTATACGATTAATTATAAGCCACATCACTATTTCTTCATATCAAAAAGTTTTATTTGATAATCAAGTTTAATTTGTAAGACATATAAAATTCTGTATTTAACAAAATTTCTTGAGTTGTGAGGAAGAATATGCCATGAGAAAATACCAAAAGTTACAGATTTTGCAGCACAATATCCTTTTTCAAATTTGAGTTTTTCTATACTCAAAATACAAATATTTTTAAAATGTGCTGGAGACCTCCAGTTTTAAGAGAGAAGAGTAGAAAAGGAATTTCAGCCTTCTTACAAAGTCAACCTGCAATTTCCAACAAAACTCAAAGCACACACATAAACCCAGAGCAAAGTACATAAGAAATGGGAAGGAAATGCAGTGACTGACAGTCAATCAGGAGAGAAGATGCCATGGTTGCAGAAATTTAGACAAGGACGAGAGGGTAAAAGTCCCAGAGAAAGTGGCATAGTCTGAGGGGCATGCCATGTCCGTTGCCGAGGACAGCTGAGAGAGATAGGCATTGGGCAGCTCCCATCACCTGAGTTTGGTACAGAAAAGCAGGATATGATGGGCTATATGGAAAATTCATCAGACCTGCCATATATTGAGGAAGCAGTCTATTCGTGAGGCAAGAAGCAGAAGAGAACCTAAGCATTATGGGCAGAGGTGCCTCAGAAAATTTCAGAGGACATGGAAAATAAACTCTGGGGCAAGTATTCTTAAACCCAAGTCCCTGTGTCTTATGAAGAATTCCTACTAATAATTCCATGGCCCTGACTTTCACTGTGTTATTTTGCAATTAGCTGGACAAGCTCTGAGGTGTAAAGAAAATGCTTAAAACCTACAAAAGACATAATGATCAAGATTGTAAACAATCAAACTAAAATGAAAATAAGTGAAGAATTAACAAGGACTAGAAAGAAATGTAAGACAAACCAAGAGATCCAACATATGCCTAACTGTTTGCCAAGGGGGAACAGGGTCAAATATATTTATTTATTTATCTATCTATTTATTTATTTATTTATTTTTAAAGATTTTATTTATTTATTTGACAGAGAGAGATCACAAGTAGGCAGAGCAGCAGGCAGAGAGAGAGAAGGAGAAGCAGGCTCCCCAATGAGCGGAGAGCCTGATGCAGGGCTTGATCCCAGGACCCTGGGACCATGACCTGAGTCGAAGGCAGAGACTTAACCCTCTGAGCCACCCAGGTGCCCCTCAAATACATATATTTAGATAAATATACTAAGAAAACGTTCCAGAAATAAAAGATTTTAATCTGCATAATCAAAAGACATGTCTCAGGAAAAACTGACAGAGGCAATAGGCATACTGAAAAAAGAAAGAAGTATATTCTATAAAGGAACATTAGAACAAAAATACAAATCTTGGGAAATATTGAAAGAAATAGACACATACCAAAATACCAGGCCACAAAGATAACCTCTAGTAATTCCCAAAAGTAGAAATAATAAGACAAAATGCCTTGATCACAATGAACAAAAAAATTAATAATGAAACCAAAACATAAAAAAACTAACAAAGTCTCTACCACTTGGAATCTTAAAGATTCAATTCATAGTCAAAGAAGAAATAAAAATTAAATTTTTTCTATAACTACAAAACAGCAGTAATTAAAACGATGCCTAGAAGAACCTATGGGTTACATCTAATTCAGAGCTCAAGGAAAAATGCATAGTCTTATATGTATATGATAAACAGAAAAGATAAAAATACATGTATTTTTACATGTTGACCATCTTTCATTACATGCAGATTTTACATGTAGATTATCAAATGGTTGAAAATAGAAATGATAGAAAAATTAATAGAAAATAGATAAGAAAAGAAAACCAAGAGTAATGGGAGAATTAGTAAGCATAAACTGAAAACAAAGAGAAAAATGAAAATGATAGTAATGATAAGCCCAAGAATTTCAGTACATACATACAGACATACAGACACCTACTATTACCTAGTCTAATTTCAACAAACAAGAAAGCACAAATAAACAATCTAAGAAATTATAAGGGGAGAAACTTTAGGAATCCTAAGCCTGAATTTAATGTGACTCTAAAAATCTGAAGAGATCATTTTCTTCAAAATATAAATTGCCAAAACTTATATAAGAATGGAAATTCAAAAATCAATTACTCTAGAGGAAATACAAAAAAATTGTTAAAGTTGACAGCTCCCCAAATCAGTGAAATTAGATGATTTGACAAGAGAATTATATCAATCTTTTTTTTTAAAGATTTTATTTATTTATTTGACAGAGTGAGATCATAAGTAGGCAGAGAGGCAGGCAGAGAGAGTGAGAGGGAAGCAGGCTCCCTGTTGAGCAGAGAGCCCGATGTGGGACTTGATCCCAGGACCCTGAGATCATGACCTGAGCCGAAGGCAGCGGCTTAAACCACTAAGCCACCCAGGCACCCAGAATTCTATCAATCTTTAAGAAACAGGTAATGCCACTGTTCTGTCAAACTATTCTACATCAGGGAAGGATAAAGAAGACTTTCAGTCCTCTGCTTTAAACTACTGTAACATTGATTCACAACAACAACAAAGATTACATTAATAAAGGAAATATAATTCATGAATGTCAATGCAAAATCCTTAAGAAAATATTAAAAGAACACTATACAACAAGCCAGTCACCTTAACCTCAAAATGCAAGAGTGGATAAAATTTATTGAGTTGATTAATGTAAATCATCATTGAGGAACTTCTGGGGGAGATGACAGAGTAGGAGGATCCTAAGCTCAACTTCTCCCATGGACACAACTAGATTACAGCCACATTAGTGTAAAAAACCTAGAAAATGACTGGAAGACTGGAAGAACAGACTCTCCACAGATAAATGTAGAGAATAGGCCATGTAAACGAGGTTATGAGGTGTGAGGACACAGCTGGGAGCCAAACAGACCCATAGGACTGTTCATGTAAGGGCAGGACATGATGGTACAGAGAGGGGGAGGTACAGATCCCCACATGTAGCTCACAGATGTAGGGTACCCACACGGGGAAGACAAATCCCCATAACATTTGGCTTTGAGAACTGGAGGGGCCTGGCTATCTGAGTTCTTACAATCAGTAGTATTTTGCAACTGGAACTTTAAAATTCAGTTGGTGCTTGGCTTTGGGAGAGCTAGATCAAGAGAAAAACGAGTTTCCACCCTTAAAGAGACAGTATAACAAGCAGCCCCTACAGAGACAGGGGAACCGAGATCCCCAGATACCTCCAGAGATACACCCAGCCTAGGTCCAGGGACACTTGCAGGAACCAGATTTCTACCCAGGTTGGGAAAAACAAACCCCACCTTGGTGAGCTTCAGGAGATCTGCCCCTCCCAACTTGGCCATCCTAAGTAGGCATTTTCTTGGGCTGCTGCCCGCTTCCTCCAACAGAAGATCAGCATGAATCTTGCTGACCCTGTGTACCCTGTACCTGCATTGTTCTTCAGATTAGCCCCTTCCATAATGCCCTTGGCCAGAGTCCACCCAAAACAGAGCCACAAACTAGCAGTGTACAAGCAGTCCCAAAGGGACCAGCACCACTTCAAAATGACTCCTTCTCTGGAGAGAGGGGAAGATAAACACACACACCACACACACACACACACACACACACACACACACACAGAGTCCAACTGCAACTCTAGCAATGGGGAAGGGGCAGACATCAGGTATCACTGCAGGACATGTCCACCAAGTAAAGCTTCTCAGGGAACAACACAGGGAAAACACTCTGCTGCTTGGTGATACTGCATTCAGGCAAACAACAGCCCTATCTTTCAAGCCCAGAGAGGCTACACATTGGCCCACTAATAACACATGGTCCCAACTAGGCCCACAGTAGGCACAGGAGACCATTGCAGATGGCTGAATTGAAGGCAAATGCAGCTCAGCCACAATAGTGGGGCTAACACAACATACACAGGGGACCGTATGAGGCACCAGATTCTGGTGAACAGGGGACATTACACTGCAGGACACTATGGGACCTCTTCATAAGGTGACTACATTTGAGAGCAGGAGACATAGCCTACTTTCCTGACACATAAAAACAACACAGAATTAGACAAAATGAGGAGACAGAGGAACCTGCCCCAAATGCAAGAACAGGACCAGAACTAAATGCAACAGAAAGAAATAATACACCTGACATAGAATTTAAAGTAATGGTCATAAAGATACTCACTGGACTAAGCAAAGAGTGGAGGACTTCAGGGAGACCATCAACAAAGAGGTAGAAAACATAAAAAGGAACCAATCAGAGGTGAGGAACTTAAAAATTGCAATTAAAAATACACTGGATGAAATAGATAGTAGACAATAGAGAGAAGAAGAATGGATTAATGACCTTGATGACAGAGTAATTAAAACTGTCAAGCTGAACAGAAGACAAGGTTGAAGAAAGAAAAAAAAAATATAAATATATATATGAAGGGACCTCAGTGACACAGTCAAGAATAATAACATTCACATTATATGGATACCAGAAAGAGGAGAGGGAAAAGGAGAGGCAGAAAATAAAAAAAAAAAAAATAGCTCAAGCGCCTGGGTGGCTCAGTGGTTTAAGTCTCTGCCTTCGGCTCAGGTCATGATCTCAGGGACCTGGGATTGAGCCCCGCATTGGGATCTCTGCTCAGTGGGGAGCCTGTTTCTCCCTCTCTCTCTGCCTGCCTCCCTGCCTACTTGTGACCTCTCTCTCTCTGTCAAATAAAAAAAAAATAATAGCTCAAAAACTTCCAAATGTGGGGAAGGAAACAGAAATCCAGATCCAGTAGGCATAGAGAGTCCACAGCAAAATCAACCTGAGGTTCACACGAAGACACAATGTAATTCAAATGGCAAAAGTAGTGATAGAAAATTTTAAAAGGAGCCAGAGAAATGAAACCCCAAAGGCTACCAGCTGTTTCTTAGCAGAAACTTTGCAGACCAGAAGAGAGTGGCATGGTAATATTCTAGTGCTGAAAGAGTAAAATCTGCAACCAAGAATACTCTATCCAGAAAGTCTATCATTCAGAGTAGAAGGAGATATAAAGTTTCTCAGACAAAGAAGATTAAAGGAATTTATCACCACTAAATCACCTTATAAGAAAGATTAAGATTAAGATTCAGAGAAAGACTCTGAATAGAAAGGGAAAATCATAAGCAGGTGTAAGTAAAGTAGAAAGCACAAAAGCAGTAAAATTAAGCATGTCTATAAAAAATATGTCAAGGGATTCACAAAAGAAAAGGATGTATAGTATGATGCCATATTTTAAAATGTGAGGAAAGGGGGACACATGGGTGCCTCAGTTGATTTGGCGTCGGACTTCAGCTTCGGTCATGATCCCCTGGAATCAAGTCCCATTGGGCTTCTTGCTCACTAGAGAGTCTGCTTCTCCCTCTCCCTCTGTTGTTCCCCCTACTTGTTCTTTCTCTCTCTCCCTCTTTCAGTCAAACAAATAAATAATATTTTTTAATGTGGGAAGGGATAGGGGTAAAGCATGGGTTCAAACTTAAGCAACCATCAACTTCATATAGACTGCCATATGCCTAAGATATATATAAACTGAATGGTAGCCACAAATCAAAAGCCATAATAGACACGCAAAAAATAAAGAGAAAGGAATCAAGGGTATCACTAAAGAAAGCCAGAAAACTGTGAGAGAAGAGAGCAAGAGAATAAATGAACAGAGAACAACTACAAAAACAACCAGAGAACAAGTAACAAAATGGCAATAAGTATATACCTCTCAGTAATTACGCTGAATGGAAGTGAGTTAAATACTCCAAATCAAAAGACATAAGTAACAAGGAATGGATAAAAAAGCAAGACCTATCTACATGCTGCCTACAGGAGATTCACTTCAGATCTAAAAATACATGTGAATTGAAAATGAGGGATGGAAATTCATTTGTCATACAAATGGAAGTTAAAAGAAGGCTGAGACAGCAATACTTACATTGGAAGTAATAGACTTTAAAACAAAGACTGTAATAAGAGACAAAGAAGACACTATATAATCATAAAGGTAACAATCCAAAAAGAAGATATAATGATTGTAAATATTTATGCACACAATCTGGGAGCACTCAAATACATTAAGTAACCCATAGTAAACATAAAAGAAATAATACAATAATAGTAGGAGATTTTAACACCACACTGACATCAATGGATAGATCATCCAATCAGAAGATCAACAAGGAAAGTGTGGCTTTGAATAACACATTGGACAAGATGGAGCTAGAAGATATAGTCAGACCATTCCATCCTAAAACAGCAAAATACACATCCATTTCAAGTACACATGGAACATTCTAGTGATTAGATCACACCTTAGGCTACAAAACAAGTCTCAACAAATTCAAAAAGATTGAAGTCATAGTATGCATCTTTTCCCACCACAAAGCTGTGAAAGTAGAAATTATCCACAAAGAAAAAAATCTAGAAAGAACAGAAATATGAGTAGGTTAAATAATATGCTACCAAACAACAGATGGACGAAGAAATCAAGAAAATAAAAAAGACATAGAGACAAATGAAAATGAAAACACAATGCTCCAAAATTTTAGAGATGCAACAAATGGCATTCTAAAAGGGAACTTAATAACTATACACACCTACCTTAAGATGCTAGAAAAATCTCAATTAAACAACCTAACTTTACACCAAAAGGAGCTAGAGAAAGAACAAACAAAACCCCAAACCAGTAGAAAGAAGGAAATAATAAAGATTAGAGCAGAAATAAATGGAACAGAAACTAAAAAACAAAACAAACAAAAACCAGTTGAGAACATCAATGAAACCAGGAGCTGTTTCTCTGAAAAAATAAAAAAAATGATAAATTTTAGCCAGTCGCAGACTAAAAACCTTTAGCCAGAGAGAGTGAGAAAGAGAGAGAAAGAGTGAGAGAGAGAGAGAGAAGACACAAGCAAAATTAGAAATGAGAGAGGAAGAATAACAACTGACACCAGAGAAATGCAAAGGATTATAAGAGATTATCATGAAAAATTATATGCCAACAAGTTGGACAACTTTAAAAACAATGGATAAATTCCCAGAAACATATCATTTCCCAAAACTGAATCCAGAAGAAATAGAAAATTTGAACAGACCCATTAGCAAAAATGAAATTGAATCAATAATCAAAAAACTCCCAAACAGAAAACCAGAACCAGATGGCTTCACAGGCAAATTCCACCACATATGATAGAAGACTGAACACCTATTATTCTGAAACTATTCCAAAAAAATAGTAGAAGAAGGAAAGCTTCCAAATTCATTCCATGATGCCAAAATTATGCAGATGCCAAAAGCAAACAAACAAGCAAAGAAACAAAAATACAAAAACAAAGAAACAACAACAACAACAACAAAACCACACCCAGATAAAGACATTATGGGGAAAAGAAAGAAAGAAAGAAAAAGAAATAGAATTAGAGGCCAGTATCTCTGACAAACATAGATGGAGACTCCTGAACAAAAATGTTAGCAAACTGAATCTAACAATGTATATTTTATAAAATATCATTCAACACAATCAAGTGGGATTTATTCCTGCAATGCAAGGGTGTTTCAAGAGTACATATTTTACATGATATATCACATCAACCATATGATCATGTCAATAGTGCAGGAAAAGTTTTTGACAAAGTATAGCATCAACTCATGACAAAAATCCCTCAACAAAGTAGGTTTAGAGGGAACATACATCAATGTAATAAAGTCTATCTATGAAAAACCTACAGGAAACATTATACTCAATGGTGAACAACTAAGAGCTTTTACCCTAAGAAGAGGAAGAAGACAAGGATATTCAATCTCACCACTTTCATTCAACATAGTATTGACCTCTTTGGATTTTTTCATAGGTAAACTTTGCTTGGGTTGTGATTGATATTTTGGACTCTGTATATTCCCTCAACCAGCCCTTAGCAGAATGACAAGGGGAAAGAACGTCCAGTCATGAAAAGATCCAGAGACACTGGTCCCTGCCATAGATCTAATGGCTATGGTTATAAGCAAGGTATCAGAGATGGATTTCAGAGGAGCAATCACAAAGTCCATAGCTAGGCTTGAGAAAAGAATTCAAGACAACATAAAATCTACAAGGGCAGAATGAGATCTAATCGGGATGACATTAAAATGCTATGAATGAGTCACAGTCTAAACTGGAAACTCAAACAGCCAGGGTAAAAGAGGCAGAAGAATGAATTAGTGAGCTAGAAGGTAAACTGATGGAAAGAAAGGAAACTGAGGAGGAGGGGGACAAACAGTTAGAAGCTCATGAGAACAGACATAGAGAGAACAATGACACCATAAAGTTGGCCCAGTGTCAGAATTATTGGGATCCATGTGGGAATGAAGGCAGACAGTAGAAGATATATTTGAGTAAATCATAGCAGGGAACTTCCCTAAGTTGGGGAAGAAAACAAGCCTTCCTCTCCATAAAACAGAGAGGGCCCATCTAAAGATCAATAAAAATAGGCCAAAGTCCTGGCATATAATAATTAAACTTGCAAATCTTAGAGCCAAAGAGGCTACCTTGAAAGTTGCTACAGAGAAGAGATGTATTCCACACAGTGGGAGGAGCATTAGAATAACATGAGACCCATCCACAGAGACCTGACAAGCCAGAAAGAGCTGACAACGCATATTCAGGGTACTATAGGAGACATGTTAATTAAAAATATGTTATCCATCAAGGCTGCCATTCAGAATGGATGGAGAGACAAGGGCCTTGCAGGACTCATAGAAACTGAATGAATACGTGAAAACCAAGCCAACCCTGCAAGAATGATTAAGGGGGTTTCTTTGAAAGATGAAAGACCCCAAGAGTAATATGGACAAGACTCTTACAGAAGCAATCTATAGAAACTGGGACTTCACAGGCAACATGAGTGCAAGAAGGTCCTATCTCCCAATAGTTACTGAAAACGTGAACAGGCTATATGGTTCCATGAAACATAGTAGGGTTTCTGATTTGAAGAAAAAGACTGGACCCATCCACATGTTGTATAGAAACACTCTTGAACCTAAAGATACCTGCATACTGAAATAGAGGGGACTGAGACCTATTCTTCATTCCAAAGAATCAAGAGAAAGCTGGGGTAGCAATTCCCATATCAGACAAGTTAGATTTTAAACCAAAGACTGTAATAAGAGGTGTAGAGGGATACAATATCATATTTCAAGGGTCTATCCAACATGAAAATCTAGCAACTTTAAATATCTCTGCCCCCTACATGGGAGTAGCCAACTACATCATCCAAATATTAAACAAAATAAAGAATCCTATTCATATAATAACACATGAATAGGCAGAGACCACAACATCCCACACACAGAAATAGATCACCTAAGTAGAAGACTGTTCAAAAAGAAACAATAGCTTTGAAGGACCCCTGAAACAGCTAGACTTCAAAGATAAAAACAGAACATTCAGTCCTAAAACCAGAGAATGCCATTGTTGTCCAGTACAAACATAACTTCCTCCAAAATAGATTACATACTGGTTGATCAGAGCTTTGTCATAAACCTTGAAATCAGGCAATGAAATGCCCTGAGCTTTGTTTTCTTTTTCCACATTTTGTTGGTGATTCAGGGTCTTTTCTTGTTCCATGCGCATTTTAGGATTGCTTGTTTCAACACTTTGGAAAATGCTGATGGTATTTTGATCAGGATGGGGGTGAAAGTATAGATTTCTCTGGGCAGCATAGAGATTTTGTCATTGTTTATTCTTCTGATCCAAGAGCATGAATGTTTTTTCCATTTTATGTGTCTTTTTTATTTTCTTTCTTGAGTGTTAGGTGCTTCCACAAGTATGTATCCTTTACCTCTTTGGTTAGGTTTCTTCCAAGGTATAACAAACTGTGATCACTAAGACAGCATGGTACTAGCATGAAAACAGACACATATACCAGCGGAAGAGTGTGGAGAGCCCAGATATAGATGGTCAAATCTACAGTCAACTAAAATTTAACAAAGCAGGAAAAAATATCCAGTGGAAAAAACTGTCTCCTCAATTAATGCTGATGGGAAAACTGGGCAGCTATGTTCAGAAGAATGAAAGTCCACCAATCTCTTTCATCAGACACAAATATAAACTGTAAATTGATAAATGACCTCAGTGTGAGACAGGAATCCATCAAAATCCTGGAGGAGAACATAGGCAGTAAGCACTTCGACATCAGCCACAGCAACTTCTCTCAAGGCACATCTCCATAGGCAAGGGAAAGAAAAGTGAAAAATGAACATTTGGGTCATCCTTAAGACTAAAAGCTTCTACACTGCAAAGGAAACTGTCAACAGAACAAAGAGACAACCCATGGATTGGGTGAAGATATTCCCAAATGACACTACAGACAAAAGGCTGGTATCCAAGATCTATAAAGAACTTCTCAAACTCCACACCAAGAAAGCAGATAATCAAGTCACAAAATGGGAAGAAGACATGAACAGAGACTTCTCCAAAGAAGACATAGAAATGGCTAACAGACACTTGAGAACATGTTCATCATCATTAGCCATTACGGAAATTCCAATCAAAACCACATTTTACCAGTTAGAATGACAATTATAAGGCCAGAAACCCTAAGTACCGGAGAGGATGAGGAGGAAGGGGAATGCTCTTACACTGTTGGTGGGAATGCCAGTTGGTGTAGTCACCTTGGAAAACAGTGTGGAGAGTCCTCCAAATATTAAAAATAGAGCTACCCTCTGACCCTGCAATTGCACTACTCGTTATTTACAACAAAGCTACAGATATATTGAAATGAAGAGTCATATGAACCTCAGTGTTCATAGCAGCTATGGCCACAAAAGCCAAACTGTGGAAAGAGTCAAGGTGCCCATCAACAGACGAATGGATAAAGAAGATGTGGTCCATATATACAATGGAATAATACTCAGCCATCAGAAAGGAGGAATACCCCACTTTTGCATCAACATGGAAGGGATTGCCGGAAATTATAATGATTATAAGGTGTCAAGCAGAGAAAGTCAATTATCACACGGTTTCACTTACTTGGGAAAATAAAGAATAACAGAGACCACATTAGGGGAAGGAAGGGAAAAGTGAAGCTGGGGGAATTGGAGGGAGAGATGAACCACAAGAGAATGTAAACTTGAAGAAACAGAGGGTTTTAGAGGGGAAGAGGTTAGGGAGATTGGTGAGGCTGGTGGTGGTTATTAAGGAGGGCATGTACTGAATGAAACACTGGTTGTTATACTTAAACCATGAGTCTATGAACTCATAGTTCATAGTTAGTAGTTATGAACATAGTTCATAGTTAGGGTGACTAACATTATATACTCAAAAATTAAAAAAAAAAAAAGGATTACATACTGGGTCACCAATCAGGTCTCAAACAATACCACATTTCTGAGATTTTCCCCTGCATTTTTTCAGACAATAGTGCTTTGAAAGTGGAACTGAATCAGAAGAGGAATTTTGGAAGGAATTCAAACATTTGGAGGTCAAAGAGCATCCTGCCAAGAAATGGTTGGGACAACCAGGAAATTAAAGAACTTAAACAATTCAATGCAACTAATGAAAATGAAAACACATTGGTTCAGAATCTATGTGATACTGGAAAGTTGGTCTTTAGAGGGAATTGCTTAGCCATCCAAGACTGTCTCAAAAAATTAGAAAAATCCAAATGCACATGCTAACCTTACACCTGGAAAAAAGAAGAGCACATAGAGCTGAAACCAAGCAGGAGAGAAGAAGGAATAAAGATGAGAGCAGAAATCAATGAAACAGAAACTAGTAGAATAGCAGAACCCAACAACAAACTAGAAGCTGTTTCTCAGAACAAATTAATGAAATCAATAAACCTCTGGCCAGATTTAGCCGAAAGTAAAGATAAAAGACTTAAGTTAACAAAACCAGGAAAGAAAGGGGAGAGTTCATGACCAATGCAAAATAAACAGGGACATGTTAGAACATATTATCAACAACGATATGCCAAAAAATTCGGCCATATGGAAGAAATAGATGCATTCCTGGAAACTTGTAATGTACCAAGTCTGAAACAGGAAGAAATAAACAATCTGAAGAGACTAATAACCAGCAAGGAAATTGAATCAGGAATCAAAAACCTCCCCCAGAAAAACAAGAGTCCAGGACCAGATACCTTCCCAGTGGAATTCTACCAAAGATTTTAAGAATAAGTCCTACCTATTCTATAGAAGCTGCTTCCAAAAAATGGAAATAAATGGAAAGCTTCCACACTCATTTTCTGAGGCAGAGCATTACATTGATGCATAAGCAGACAAAGACCCTGTGAAAAAGAATTATAGATCAATAACCCTAGTGAGCCCTAATACAAAAATATTCAACAAGATAAAGGCCGGTAGGATTCCAAGGTACATTAAAAGGGTTATTCACCACCACCAGGTGAGTTTCATTTCTGGGATATAAGGGAGGTTCAATATTCACAAATCAAGTGATGTGATTAGTCATATAAACAAAAGAAAGACAAGGCCCATAACATCCTCTCATTTGATGCATAAAAAGCATTTGGCAAAATACAACACTCCTCTCATTATTATTATTATTATTATTATTATTATTATTATTATTAATTATTAAAACGCCTCAAAATAGAGGGATAGAGGGACCATATCTCATATTATAAAAACCATCTATGAAGAGCCCACAGCAAATTTCATTCTCAATGGGGAAAAACTGACAGCTCTTCCCTTAAGGTCAGGAGCATGACAGGGAAGCCCACTCGTACCACTTTATTGAACACAACATTAGAAGTCCTAGCCTCAGCATTTGGACAATAACATGTAAAAGGCATTCAAGTTGTCATAGAAGTAGTTAAATCATCTCTCTTTGCATATGACGATATACTTTATATGAAAACACAAAAGACTCCACCCCTAAATTGTTTGAACTCATACATGAATTCAGCAATGTGCAGGATTCCAAAATCAAAGCACAAGATTCTCTTGCTTTTCTATCCTCTAATAATGGGAATGGAGAAAGAGAAATTCAGGTGTCAATCCCCTTAACCATAGCACCCAAACCCATAAGATACCTAGGAATAAACTTAATCAAAGAGGTAAATGATCTCCACAGTATAAACTACAAAACATTGAGGAAGATGCAAAAAGATGGAAAGTCATTCAATGCTCCTGAATTGGAAGAATTAACATTGTAAAAATGCATATGCTGTCCAGAGCAATCTACACATTCAATGCAATCCCTATCAAAATACCCTCAAAATTATTCACAGCCCTAAAACAAACAATCCTAAAATCTGCATGTAGCCATAAAGGATCCCAAATAGCCAGGGCATTGTTGCATAAGAAAACCAAAGCTGGGGACATCACAATGCCTGACTTCAAGCCAGTTAATAAAGCTGTGATCATCAGGATGGCATGGTTCTGGCATAAAAACACACCCATCGCTCAATGCAACAAATTAGAGACCCCATAAATGGACCCTCATGTCTATGGAGAACTATTCTTTGACAAAACAGGAATGAATATGCAATGGGAAAAAGGACAGTATCTTCAATAAGTGATGCTGGGAAAATTGGAATCACATACGGAAGGATGACACTGGACCTTCTCTTACACCATCTGCAATGATGCATTCAAAATGGATTAAATCCCTCAGTGTGAGACAGGAATCCTTCAAAATCCTAGAGAACCCAGGCAGCAACCTCTTCAACCTCAGCCACAGCAACTTCTTGCAACACGTGTCTCTAAAGGCAAGGGAAACAAAAGCAAAAATGAACTACTCTTTCTCAAGATAAAAATCATCTGCACAGAACTGGGACCAATCAATAGAACTTCTGTTTGGGAGAAGATGTTTGCAAATGATATATCCAATAAGGGAGTAATGTCCAAGATATAGAAACAACTTATATACAAGAGACATCATATTCAAAAAGTCTGAATAAATATATCTGTTTGTCCAATGAATTAACCTTTAACTCCACTATGAAAACAGCTCCACAAAGTATCAGAACTCATTTCTCAACTTTGTCCTAGGGACATGCTGAGCAATTGGTATTTTCACGTTATTCATGTCTCTGTGGACATTCTCAAGTGAGTACACACATAAAACAACAGGTATTCTCCTGTTGTTCAATTCAATTCAAGACATCTTGAATTCACGATGGCTGTAAGGTTTTTATGGAGTTATCTTAAAAGGTCAGGGATGAGAGAAAAGTATATGCACTGGCAGAAAAATATTCAAAGAAGCCTATTCAGAAAAATGAGTTCATAGGATGGTAGGAGCACCAATGTCAGCTCTCCAAACCAATACGTTTGTTAATATGCAAGATTATAAATGGTATATATCTTGTGGTATTTTTAGTTTTATTTATTGTTTAAGGTTGATATATTTCTCCAAATCCTTAAGATGATTTTAACTAGTATTAATAAAAAACTGTTCTAATGAAGTATTAGAATTAACCATTGGTACATTCCAGTATTTAATTAACTACGGAAGTCCGAAGGAAACTCTTATTTGTCAAAGTCAATTTAAGGGTATATTTTATATATTTCAACTTTCATATAGATACATAATCAAATGTTAAAAAGTAAGTCAATTACTTACATACCTGTGTGCTTTAAAAAAAAAACCACGAAGCTCTCTAAATTTAAAACAAATCATGATAGAATTCTTGAAAGAATTCGTATTGTACCTTCTTATCTCTTATGAAATGGTAGTAAATGTGCTGAAAGTGGTTTTTTGATCAACGGTGATATCTACAAGAATCAATGTACTTATTTCTTAATTTATGGTAAATCAAACTAAGGTCTACACTAAATGATACTATATTCATGTAAATATGATCACTTTAAAATACCAATAATTCTCTCTGATAAAATAGGTAGTAAATAAATCAAATGAAACTGCAAATATGAGAATTTGTCTGAACCCAGAGATAATTAGAAAAACAATTCATTTCAAAACAGACAGATTATCCCTGACTGGTACAGCTAATAGGAGGCAAGTGACAATTTCCTATAAGTTAAATTAACTCCTGAGATCATGATCTTTTTAAAAATGTGGGTTTGGTGATATGCATGTTCCCCCTCTTTCCTTCTTAATTAAGACCCGTACTGTTGTAAATCTCCCTCACAAAATACATCATAATAACTTTTCTTAAAAATAAAATAAAATAAAAAGACTAAGCCTCCCCTGGTGCATTATTCTTGGAGCGGTCACGCACCCCTTGCTTTCCCCACAGGTCTCATCACCAGCAGGTAAAGGCACCCCCATCCGGAGGCCTCCCAGCCTGGCTCCAATGAGGAGCTGGAGGCCAAGGGCAGCGCCCTGGCGGGGACCAGAGGAGCCCGCAGCTGCCTGGAGCTGGGCGTCGAACCGCTCCACCCGCTGGGGCCCAGAAGGAAGAGCCGCTGCTGCCCTCCTGGAGGCCTGGCGCCCCGCAGAGACAGAGGCCCCCAGGGCAGCGAGGCCGCCAAGACGGGCTGGGCCCTGACCCCTGACGGGTAGGCCGCCTCGGAGGCCTCCTCCCCATCTCCCCAGAAGGCCGCGGACGGGACCCGGCCATGTGCTGGCCCAGCAGCGAGACCAGGAGAAACAGGAAGAAGCGCTTTTCCTTCCGAAGTCTTGCCTGGGGAGCGGCTTCTCCTTCAGCAAGAGCAGGGAGGCTGAGGCCGTGGGAGAGCGGCGGGAGGCCGCCGGCGAGCCTGGAGCCTCCCCTGAAGGCCTGGATGACCGGGCCTCCAGGGGCGCCACTCCAGCCTCTGCAGAGATGGGCGCTGCCTCGAGGGAGCAGGCATTGGGCTGGGCGGGGAGGAGGCCTCGTGGGAGGAAGGGGTGGCGCGGGAGGAGGGGCTGCGGGGGCGACCCACAGGAGGCCCAGCTCCAGGTCAGCCTGGTCAGCCTGCAAAGCCCCCAAGCGGGGGGCCAGGCCAAGTGCAGTCCGGAAGCCCCTGGCAGAGGCAGCAAGGAAAAGGGCCCAATTGTTGAGATAATCCAAGAGTTTTCTCCAAGTTTGTTGCAGGGGTGCCAGATACTGGTTTTGGAAGACTTGTCTACAACCAGGGATCCAGGGATTGATTTCAAAGATGTCTTTTTTTTTCTTTTTTTCTCTTTTGTAAGCAACAAATTTGGTAACCCTCCCTTCCCCACAGATCCCATCCTAAATCACTGTTACCCCATTCCAACCGGTCCAGTGGAGCTTAAACACCTTCCTCGCCTGTAGTTCTCTTTTGTCTTTATTTTTTTTCATCAGTATTAATGGTTTTTGCATACTTTGCATCTTTATTCAAAAATATAAACTTTGTCAACTTATGGACATACCCATATATGAAGGAGTTGGGTGGGCCCAAAGTGATAGGATTATTTCTTAACACAAGTTTTACCTAGTTGTACTGCTTTCTGTATTTCACTATAGTATTAAAAAAAAATGTCTTTGGGACTCCTGGGTGGCTAAGTTGGTTAAATTTCTGCCCTAGGCTCAGCTCATGATCCCAGGGTCCTGATAGCCCTGCATCTGGCTTCCTGGTTGGTGCGGTGCCTGCTTACCCCTCTCCTGCTCCCTTTGCTTGTGCTTTCTGCCAAATACATAAATATGATATTTTTAAAAAAAAGTTAACTTAAAAATACATAAGAATAAAATAAGATGTTCATAACAGCAATGGTCACAATCACGAAACTGTGGAAAGATCCAAGAGGCCCTTCAACAGATGCATGGATAAAGATATGGTCCATATGTATAATGGACTTCTACATCTTTATCAGAAAATTGGAATACTCAACTCTTATGAATAATTTTTGACTTGTAGTCCACTTTCTCTCATATTACTACAACTTCATATTTTCTGACTATCCTTTGCATGGGTTATCTTTTATTCATATCCTTTTATTTTTCACAGTATTCAAACTTCATCAATGTACACTGAATGTCTTATAGTGTGTGTATATATATCTATATCTATATCATCTATATCTATTCCATTCTGACAACGTATGGTGTAACTAGGATATTTAGCCGACTTACACTTAAGGTAATTTCTGATAAATATGGAATATATTTTGCTATTTTGCCATTTGCTTTCTGTGCGTCATATAATTTGTTTCTTAACTTCCCCAGTATTTTGTGTGTGTGTGTGTGCAGTTGATTTTATTTTGTAATGGCATGATCAAATTCCCTTTCTTTTCCTTCTTATATAAAAGGGAAATGTGTTTATGACCTTGGAGTAGAAATGGTCTTATTAAGTAAAGCACAGAGAATGAATAAAACAGCAGCACCTGGGTGGCTCAGTCACTAAGCGTCTGCCTTCAGCTCAGGTCATGATCCCATAGTCCTGGGATTGAGGCCCTCATAACACTCCCTGCTCAGTGGGAAGCCTGCTTCTGCCTATCCCACTCCCCCTGCTTGTGTCCCTCTCTCAGGGTCTCTCTGCCAAATAAATAAAATCTTAAAATGGTGAACAAAATATATACCATATTGGTAATCATTATATTTATAATATATTGTATTTTTAATTTAAATTAAATTTAATTAAGATATAGTGTAGTATTTGTTTCAGAGGTAGTGTTTTATAAAATACATAGTGGAGATGGGGTAACTGGGTGATGGACCTTAAAGAGGGTGTGTGATGTGATGAGCACAGGGTGATATACTCAACTGATGAATCTTGGAACACTACATCAAAAACTAATGAGGTACCAAACGTTGGCTAATTGAACATGATAATAACAAAATAAGAATTAAGAAAAGATATGTTCTTTAAAGTTATAATGGGGATTACATATAACATACTACAGATTTAAAATTTGAATTTTAGGGGTGCCTGGGTGGCTCAGTGGGTTAAAGCCTCTGCCTTCTGCTCAGGTCATGATCCCGGGGTCCTGGGATCGAGCCCCACATCGAGCTCTCTGCTCCGCGGGGAGCCTTCTTCCTCCTCGCTCTCTGCCTGCCTAGTTGTGATTTCTCTCTGTCAAATAAATAAAATATAAAAAAAATTAATTTTAATTGATACTTAAATTTTGTTTCAATTATTTATTTGAATTCTAGTTAGTTAACATATTGGGCAATTTTGGTTTCAGGAGTAAATTTACTGATTCATCTCTTATATATAACAGCTAATGCTGACCACAAGTGCCCTTCTTAATTCCTATCACTCATTGAGCCCAACCCCAACCCACTTCTCCATTAACCCTCAGTTGATTAACTATATTTAAGAATCTTTTATGCTTTGCTTCCATCTCTCTCTTTCTTACCTTCCCCTATATGCATCTGGTTTTTCTTAAATTTAATCACATCTATAAACTCTATTAGTATACCTAATTTCTCCTCACTTTAGGTATTAATTTCTTCCTCACAAACTAATTCCTCATTTTTCATGTACAGACTAATAATAATCTCATATGTATGTCTTCTAATCTCTTTAGGAAATTTAAATTAAGTTTACAAATCCATATTACGTCATTTTATTTCAACCTGAAATGAAGTGTTCCTTTCACACTTCCTGTAAGAAAGGCCTCGTAATAAAAACCTTTCACTGATTGTATGTATGTCTTAGTTTCTTTCTTTTCTTTTCTTTTGAAGGATAACTTTACAGTCACAATATTTTCAGTTAACAGTTTTTATTCTGCCATCACTTTGAATATATTTTTCCCTGTGCTCAGTTCTCAATTTCTGCTGAGAACTCAGAAGATAATTTTACTGATGTTCTCTTTTACATGACACGTTGCATTTTTCTTGCTGCTTGCAATATCTTATTTCATATTTTGATACTTTGTGTCTTTTTGTGGATCTTTCTAAAGGTATCCAACTTGGATTTTGTTAAGTTTTTTTGAATTGTATAATTATATCTATCATCAATTTTGAAATTTAGCCAGTTTTTTCATATAGATGATCTCTCTGCCTCTTTCACTTTAATATTCTTCTGGGATTCCTATAACACATATATTGTTCTACTTCATGATGATCCAGTCATACCATTGGCTATCTTCACATCTTTTTGTCTTTTTGCTCTTTTGCTTTTATAAGTTTTTGCTCATCAGAATCTACAAATATGGGCCTGCCTTCATTTTCATTAGTGATTTTTTTTCTGACTGTTCAAATGTCCCATTGAATCTCCCTAGTAACTTTTTTACTGTAGGTTTTGTAGTTTTCAACTTTAGAATTTCTGATTGCTTTCTTTTTGTTGTTGTTTTATTTTGTTTTGTTTTAGAATTCATAGCTCTTTGGCGATATTCTCATTTTATTTACCTGATATTTGAAACAAAATTCCTTTAGTTATTTTTCTGTGTGTTTTTTTTTATTTACTCATTTGCTTGTAATCATTTTTTTTCTTGATCTAGCAGTTCTCATCTTTGTGTTTCCTAAAGGACAGTTTCTATCAATACAGGTTGTTTCAACATAAGGACTAGGTTTTCCTACTTCTTTGTGATCCTTGTGATTTTGTTGTTGTTGTTGCTACTGGCCAAAAAATAGGCATTGGAAATAAAAAAAAATTGCCTTCTCTCCCATTTTTTGCAGACTTATGTCCATTATCATAGAGCCATGCAAGTAGTTTTATTGCCTTCAAACTCCTCTGTGCTCTGCCAATTTATTTCTCCCCAACACATGATCCTGAGAGCTACTGAACTTCCAGTGTCTTCATAGTTCTGCTCATTCCAGAATATGTTGTAGCTGGAATTAGACAGTATATAGGGTTTTCAGATTGGCTTCCTTCACTTAAAAATATGTGTATGAAGTTCCTCCATGCCTTAACATGGACTGATAAGCTAACATCTTGTTAGCTTCCAAGTTTTGCAATTATAAATAAAACTATGATAAATATCTATGTAATGATTTTTTAAAAATATTTTATTTTTCAGAGAGAGGGAGAGCACAAGCAGGGAGAGATGCTGTTGGAGGGAGAAGCAGGTTCTCCATTGTGCAAGAAGCTGGATTGGATTCCAGGATTCTGGGACCATTACTGGATCAAAAGTCAGATACCTAACTTCTGAGCCACCCAGGCATCCTGAAGTGTAGTTTTTACGTGGATATGTTTTCATGTGTTGTGGACTGCTGGATTGCATGGTTAAGATAAGTTTATTTTATTAAAAAACTGTCAAACTATCTTCCAAAGTGGTTGTGTCATTTTGCAATCCTGTCAGTAAAAATATCACTTCTGCTTTGCCACATCATCATCAGCATTTAGTCTTGTTGTTGCCTGGACTTTGACCACTCAATAGATATGTAGTAATATCTTATTTATGTTTTAATTTGCATAAAACAGATGACATGTAATGTGAAACATTGTATGTTATGTTTATTTGCCATCTATCTTCTTTAGTGATGGGTCTTTGGGACTCCTCTGTTTTCTTTTTTTTTTAAGATTTTATTTATTTATTTGACACACAGAGAGAGAGAGAGAGATCACAAGTAGGCAGAGAGGCAGGCAGAGAGAGAAGGGGAAGCAGGCTCCCTGCTGAGTAGAGAGCCCGATGCAGGACTCGATCCCAGAACCCCGAGATCAGGACCTGAGCTGAAGGCAGAGGCTTAACCTGCTGAGCCACCCAGGTACCCCCTCTGTTTTCTTAATCAAGTTATTTTCTCCATTGCTGATTCCAAGTGTTTTCTGTATATTTACAAAAAAAATTATCACATATATGTTTTAGGAAGTGATTCTTTCAAAATTCTCTGAATCTGGGGTTTCCTGTTTGTTTTTAATTCTTTCTTTCATAGAACATAAGATTTATTTTTAGTAAATCTTTATTTTTATTTTATTTTTTATTTATTTTTAGTAAATGCAGTATATTGATTTTTTAAAAATAAATTATGCCTTGTGATCTATGCTATCTCAATCAGTGTAGTACATGGCACTTGATTTCAGGGTTTTAAGTTTGAGCCCCATTTTGGGTGTAGAGATTTCTTGAAAAAAATAAGTTATGTGTTGGCATTGTATCTAATGATCATTTTCACACTTGACATCATCTAGGTTTCTCCTGTGTTATTGTCTACAAACATTGTAGTTTTACAGTTAGTTCTACAATGCTTTTTCAGTTTATGTGTTTTTCTAGATTTTTTATTTGCAACAGGACACTGTTATTCCAGCATCATTTTTAAAAGACAGTATTTGCTTCATCATGTTGTCTTTGTTTTTGACAAAATCCAGTTAACTATACTTATGTTGGGTTTCTTCTAGTCTTCTTTTTTTCCGTTGATATCTTCATCTAGTCTCACACCAAACTACCAGTCATGATTTCTCCAACTTTGTATAAATTCTTCAATTTGGACATCATCCGTCTTTCTACTTTCTTCCTTTTCAATATAATGTTGGCTATTCTAGGCTTATTTTTTCCTCTCACATAAAGTTTATAATCAATTTGTCAATGTCCACAAATAACTTGATATAATTTTGATTTGGATTTCAATAAATCTATAAATCTAAATTAGCAAAATTAGTACGTTCACAACTTTAAATCTTCCTATCCATGAAACTGGATCATCTAAACATTTATTTAGTTCTAACTGCATTCATCAGAATTTTGTGGCATATTCCTTAGAGGTATGATACATATTTTATTTTATTTTATTTGTTCCTAACAATGTTTTTCTCTTTCTTTCCCTCTTTTCTTCTCTTTCATTCTTCTTTCTTTCCTGGTGCTAAAGTAAATGATATTGTTTTTAATATTTCCTATAACACTTGTCATTGATGCCATATGGCATAGGGCAAGGTTGCAGTTTCTATATTAAAATTTTGCCTTGCAAATTTGCTAAATTTCTTATTATTTCATGAGAGCTTTTGTCTACTCTTAGATTTTCTACCCAATAAATAGATCATGTATGAAGAAAAGTGTTTTTAATTTTTCCTTCTCAATTTATATATATTCCATTTCTTTTGCTTTTCTAATTGAATTTCCTAACACTTTCTGCACAATGTTGAAAAGGACTAATGAGAGGGAACATACTTGTATTGTTCCTGATCTTCGTGTGAAAGTTTCTAGTTTCCCACTATTAACTATAAATTTCACAGTAGGTTTCTTGTAGATATTTTTTGTCATGATGAACTGTTACCTCTATTTCTAGTATATTAAGAGGTTTAATTGTGATTGGGTGTCATATATTGTACAATGCTCTTTAAGTATTTATTTATATGAGAGGTGATTATTTTCTTATTTATTCTTTTGATATAATAAACTGCATTAAGTGATTTTGAATGTTCAATCTCACATAATTGCAATATATCTACTTAATTGTGATATATAATTCTTTTATACATTATGTAATCAATTTGTAGCATTTTGAGGATGTTTGTAACTATGTTCATAAGAGAATCTGATCTGTCTTTTTTATATCATTGTTGTAATTATAATAGGGTAATGATGATACCACCGAAGGAATCAGAAGTATTCCAATTGCTTTTATGCCCTGAAAGTCATTGTAGGTAATTAATTTAATCTGTTCTTTCAATGTTTAATTAAATTCACCAGTGAACCCACCTGGGCCTGTAGTTTCTGTTTTGGAAGGTTATTAATGATTATTCAATTTATTCAATAGATAAAGTCCTATTCATTTTGTCTCTTTCTTCTTAATGAGTTTTAGCAAACTGTGTCTTTCAAAAATTTCTCAATTTCCACTAAGTTATCAAACCTGTCACCTTTGAGTTATTTATAGTATTCCTTTTCTAGTCATTTAATTTCAGTGGGATCAGTATTCATGTTCCCCTCTTTCATTTGTGATATTAATCAATTGTGTCTTCTCACTCTCTTATTATTTCATTAGCCTGATTAGAGTTTTATCAATTTCATTAATTATTTTATAAGGATTTATTTAAATTCCACTTAGTTAAGATACAGCATAATATTAGTTTCAGGTGTATAATACAGTGATTCAATACTTTTATATATCACCTAGTGCTCATCACCAAAAAAGTGCATTTTTTTTATTAATTAATTTATTTTTATTTGCTTATTTACAGCATAACAGTGTTCATTGTTTTGGCATCACACCCAGTGCTCCATGCAGTACGTGCCCTCCCTATTACCCACCACCTGGTTCCTCAACCTCCTACCCACCCCACCCCCTCCCGCCGCCCCTTCATAACCCTCTGGTTGTTTTTCAGAGTCCATAGTCTCTCATGGTTCATCTATTTTTTAATCAAATCACCTAATTTTTAATTATTTTTTTTCCTTTTCTTGATTTTTCTCTATTAATTTAACTGATTTGCTCTAGTATTTATTATTCCTATCATTTCTTTTTCTTTTTTGTTACATTATCTCTAATTTAGTTTTTGTTGAATTGTATTTATTGATCTAGTATTTATAATTCCTTAGAAATGAATGTAAATTATTGATATTAGACTTTTCTTTCTTAATATATGCATTCAACATAACACATTTCCATGTAAGCTGTATGTCTCCGCATTCAATAAAATTCACTAAGTTTTTTTTTTCTTTTTTATGTGTTGCAACAGTTGAGGGGAAACTGGGTGGCTCACTTAGAAGAACATGTGGCTTTTGACATTGGGGTCATGAGTTCAATCCCTTATCTGGTTGTAGAGATTATAAGTAATAAACTTAAAAAAATACAATTTTCTTGAGATTTATGTGTTTGCCTGTGTTATTTAAATGTATGTTGTTTAATCCTTACATGTTGAAATGTTTACTTTAGGTTTTAACATTGATTTCTTTTTTTACCTTTTCATTTATTTTTTTTTTAATTTCTTTTCAGTGAATTCATTGTTTATGCACCACACCCAGTACTCCCTTTCTAGTTGCATTGCACTATATTCTGAGAACAGACATTATATGACTTCTATTAACATTTGTAAAGGTGTATTTCACAGCTCAGAATGTGACCTATTTTGGTGTATAATCCATATAAGTATGAAATAATATATGAGTTGATGATATTGGAATACGTCTATACATGTTCATTATGCAAATTTTTTAAATTATTATTCCATATATTTATTTAAATTCTAGTTAGGTAATATATATGGTGAAATTGATTTCAGGTGTAGAATTTAATGATTTATCACTTACACATATCACCCAGAGCTCATCGCAGCACATATATTCCTTAATACACATTACCCACATAACACATCCCCCTCAAACTTCCTCCATCAACCCTCAGTCTCTTTTTCTACATTTTGGAGTTCCTTATGGCTTGCTTCCCTTTAGTTGTTGTTGGTGGTGTTTAATATCCCTATTTTTATCTGTCTTGTTTTTAAATTCCATATATGAGTGACATCATATGGTATTTGTTTTTCTGTGACTACAACATTTCATTATCATAACAAACACTTGCTGTGTCAATGTCATGGGAAATGGCAAGATTTCATTCCTTTGGGTGGGTATGTAATATGTGTGTGTGTGTGTGTGTGTGTGTGTTTATATTACACATACATATGTCTTTTTCTATAATTTCACTACTGTTGATAATGCTACTATAAACATTGAGATGTATATACTCCTATGAACCAGTAATTTTCTGTCCTTCAGGTAAATACCTAGCACTGTGATTGCTGTGTCATTGGGTAGTTCAATTTTTTTTCCATTTTATTTATTTTTTCAGTGCAACAGTATTCATTCTTTTTGCACAACACCCAGTGCTCCATGAAAAACGTGCCCCCCCCCACCACCCACCACCCGTTCCCCCAACCTCCCACCCCTGACCCTTCAAAACCCTCAGGTTGCCCCAACCTCCCACCCCTGACCCTTCAAACCCCTCAGGTTGTTTTTCAGAGTACATAGTCTCTTATGGTTCGCCTCCCCTCCCCAATGTCCATAGCCCGCTCCCCCTCTCCCAATCCCACCTCCCCCAGCAACCCCCAGTTTGTTTTGTGAGATTAAGAGTCATTTATGGTTTGTCTCCCTCCCAATCCCATCTTGTTTCATTTACTCTTCTCCTATCCCCCTACCCCCCCATGTTGCTTCTCCATGTCCTCATATCAGGGAGATCATATGATAGTTGTCTTTCTCCGATTGACTTATTTCACTAAGCATGATACGCTCTAGTTCCATCCACGTCGTCGCAAATGGCATGATTTCATTTCTTTTGATGGCTGCATAGTATTCCATTGTGTATATATACCACATCTTCTTTATCCATTCATCTGTTGATGGACATCTAGGTTCTTTCCATAGTCTGGCTATTGTAGACATTGCTGCTATAAACATTCGGGTACACGTGCCCCTTCGGATCACTACGTTTGTATCTTTAGGGTAAATACCCAGTAGTGCAATTGCTGGGTCATAGGGTAGTTCTATTTTCAACATTTTGAGGAACCTCCATGCTGTTTTCCAGAGTGGTTGCACCAGCTTGCATTCCCACCAACAGTGGAGGAGGGTTCCCCTTTCTCCACATCCTCGCCAGCATCTGTCATTTCCTGACTTGTTAATTTTAGCCATTCTGACTGGTGTGAGGTGATATCTCATTGTGGTTTTGATTTGTATTTCCCTGATGCCGAGTGACGTGGAGCACTTTTTCATGTGTCTCTTGGCCATCTGGATGTCTTCTTTGCAGAAATGTCTGTTCAGTGCTGGGAAAATTGGACAGCCACATGCAGAAAAATGAAATTGGACCACTTCCTTACACCACACACGAAAATAGACTCCAAATGGATGAAGGACCTCAATGTGAGAAAGGAATCCATCAAAATCCTTGAGGAGAATGCAGGCAGCAACCTCTTCGACCTCAGCCATAGCAATATCTTCCTAGGAACAACGGCAAAGGCAAGGGAAGCAAGGGCAAAAATGAACTATTGGGATTTCATCAAGATCAAAAGCTTTTGCACAGCAAAGGAAACAGTTAACAAAACCAAAAGACAACTGACAGAATGGGAGAAGATATTTGCAAATGACATATCAGATAAAGGGCTAGTATCCAAAATCTATAAGGAACTTAACAAACTCAACACCCAAAGAACAAACAATCCAATCAAGAAATGGGTAGTTCAATTTTTAACTGCGGTCAAACCTCCATACACTTTTCCAGAGTCACTGTACAAGTTTGCATAACCACAAAACATGACAGAGGCTTCTTGTAGCTCCACACCATCACTGAATTTCATCATTTTCTGTTCTGTTAATTTTAGCATTTTGATAGTTGTGAGGTTGTATCTTATCCTGGTGTTTATTTGCATTTACATGATGCTGAATGATGTTGAGAATATTTTCCTCTGGCTGTTAGTCTTCTGTATGTCTTCCTTGGGAAAAACAAACAAACAAACAAACAAACAAACAAATGTCTGTTCATATCTTCTGCCCATTTCTTAAATGGAATATTAAATTTTGGCATGCTGAGTTTGATTCATTCTTTATGGAATTTGAGAATTATTTTGACTATCAGAGTCTTTTGTAGTTCTTTAGAAAGTTTAGGATCTAGTTCTGCTCAAAGTGCTGGTGGTTTTTTATATCGACTGCATTAAATGGGTAGATTGGTTTTGGTAGCATAGACATTTTAACAATATTTATTCTTCCCATCCATCAGCATGAAGTGTTTTTCCATTTCTTTGTGTATATTCCAAAAGTTCTTTATGTGTTCTATAGTTTTCCATGTAGAGACATTTACCTCTTTCATCAGGTTTATTCTTAGGTATCTTGTGTCTGGTTCCATTGTGAATGAGACTGACTTCATGATTTCCCTTTCTGCTGCTTCATTGTTGGAAATGCAACAGATGTCTGTATGCTGATTTTATATCCTGCAGCACTGAGTCTTTTATGTTTTCTCCATAGAGTATCATATCATCTGCATACACTGAAGTTTGGACTTGGTCCTTGTCAATTTGGATGTTTTATTTTAATTTTTTTTTCTTTTCTTTTGTTGCCTGGCTGCTAAGTCTGGGACTTCCAGTACTAAGTTAAATAACATTTATGACAGAGTCTTATTCCTAACTGTAACGGTGAAGCAGTTTTTCTGCTTTGAAGATTAAATTGACTGTGGGTCTTTACATATGCCTTTTATCATGTTGGTTTATATTCTTTCTATAACAACGTTGTTGAGGGGTTTTTATTTAATTTATATTTTTATTAACTATAATGTATTATTTGTTTCAGGAGTATAGGTCTTTGATATATCAGTCTTACACAATTCACAGCACTCTCCATAGCATACACCTTCCACACTGTCCATCATGCAGTCACCTCACACCTCGCTCTTCTAAGACACTCACTCTTATCATATTGGTTTCAATCAGTTTCTTTATGTGACTTATTGCTTATATATCTGGATGTTTACATGTTTGTAGCAAAAATATGTACAGTTGTCAGATCTTCTTGTTGGAGAGACTCCTTAATCAGGAAATAGTGTCCTCATTCATCTTTCATTACAATCCTGGGTTTAAAATCTAGTTATTCTGATATAAATATGTTACTCTGATTTTCCTTCACATTCATTATCATGGTAGATTTTCTCTATCCAGTCACTTTCAATCTGGTGGTATCTTTATATCTAAAATGAGTCTCTTATAAGAAGTATATAGATCTTTTTTTTAAATCCATTCTGATACCAGTGCCTTTTTATTATAACATTTATTCCATTTACATTCAGAGGAATATTTGATAAGAATTTCATGTCACCAAAGAGCCCGTGGGTGGCTCAGTCAGTTAAGTGTCTGACTTTAGTTCAGGTCATGATTTCAGGGTCCTGAGATTGAGCCCCACATTGGACTCTCTGTTCTGCACAGAGTCTGCTTCTTCCTTTCTCTATCCCCTCCCCTTCTTCCTGCTCTCTCTGTCTCAAATAAATTAATTAAATTTAAAAATAAAAGAAATTAGTGCCATTTCATTGCCTCTAATTTAGTGTTTCTGGGGATTTTCTCTGTTCCTTTTCTAGTCTTTGATGTTCTTGGTCTTCCCCTCTCAAAGAGTCCCCCATATTATTTCTTACAGGACTGGAGTACTCATGAACTTCTTTAATTTTGTTTTCTGGGACTTTTTTGTCAGTCCTATTTTACATGACAGCGTTGCCGGATAAAGTATTCTTGGATGAATAGTGTTACTATTCTGCATTTTGAATATATCATGTCACTTTCTTCTGGCCTATCATATTTCTGTGGACATCTCTTCTATAGTCCTGGTTTGGTTGTCCTTGTAGAATTTTTGTTTGTTTGTTTCCACTTGCTACATTCAGGATTCCTTCCTTATTTGTGCCACATCGATTTTGATGTTTATGTCTTCCTAAATTTGAGAATGTTTCCAGCTACCCTTTGATCAAATAAACCTTCTGTCCCTTTCTTCATATTCTTGGATTCCTTTGAAATGAATGTTACTGTGTTTTGTGAATTGCCTGAGTTTCCTAAGTCCACATTGGTGAGCCAATACTTTACTTTCCCTCTTCTTTTCAGCTTCCTTATTTTCCATAATGTTATCTTCATGTCAACGATTCATTCCTGTTTCATCCATCCTCAGTGTCATTACATACAGTTGGTTTTGTGTCTTAATTATAAAATTCTTTTTCATTTTAGCATGACTGGTACTTAATTCATTGGTCTCTTCAGTAAGGCATTGTTTAGATCTTATTAGCATTATTTAAGCCCAGCTAGTATCCTTAAAATTGTTGATTTAGGGGCACTGGGTGGCTCAGTGGGTAAAGCCTCTGCCTTCAGCTTAGGTCATGATCTCAGGGACCTGGGATCAGGCCCCGCTTTGGGCTCCCTGCTTAACAGGGAAGTCTGCCTCTCCCTCTCCATCTGCCTCTTCAGCTACTCATGATCTCTCTCACAGTCTTTCTATCAAATAAATAAATAAAATCCTTAAAACATTTACCATAAGTAAGTGGGATTTATTCCTGTGTTGTAATGATTGTTTAGTATTCACAAATCCATCAATTTGATACACCACATAATAAAAGAAAGGATAAGGACTGTATGATCATTTGATTAAATGAAAACAATATATTTGGAAAAAGGACAGCATCCAGTTATGATAAAAAGCCTCAATAAAGTAAATTTAAAGGGAACAAACCTCAATAAAGTCCATATAAGTTTATTTTTATTTATTTGACTGTCAGACATTACAAGTAAGCAGAGAATCAGGCAGAAAGAAAGGAAAGCAGGCTCCCCACTGAGCAGAGAGCCCAATGCAGGACTTGATCCCAGGACCCCAAGATCCTGACCTGAGCCAAAGGCAGCGGCTTAACCCTCTGAGCCACCCAGGTGCCCCACCTTATAAAATCATTTATATCAGGTGATTATAGAGCAATGTTTTACTACAGCAATTGCATTCTGAGATTCAGCTAAGAACACAAATTCTCAAAATTTCTTCACTAGAAACCAAAGTGAACACACTTTCTCTTCAAGAAAAGGATAAATAGGAGACAGGAGGGCAGAGGAGAAGGGATTCTAAGTTTTTCTCATTTCTTGAATAGAGTTAGATACCTATCGAATCATTCTGAAACCTGATAAATCAAGTAGAGATCTGAGAAAAGAAATGCTGCAGGGCTACAGGTAGGAAAGTGACCTCCTTTTGGAAGGTAGAAGGTGCAGAGACTTGAAAATGGTGTGATACAGCTAATGACACAGGGGATGGAAAGAAGTCCTCCTAGAGATACTATTGCAAAGTAGTAAAGTAGTGGTAGTAGTAAAGTAGTATTTCAAAGTACTAAAAGTAGTGGAGCATAAAATCAGAACAATTTTCTAATTTTAATTTTTATATATGTTTTATTATTTTTTGCTTTTATTATATTTTAATTCTTACTTTTTTTAACATGTTGGGATTTAGTTTCTCTAAACAAGCAGATGAGGACACAAAGATATCTAGTTTCTTGTTTTGGTTGTTGTTTTTCTTGTGTTTTTTTCTTCCTTATTCTTTTCTCATCTTGAAAAAAAAATAATGAGGAGAAATTTATCACAAGAGTAAGGAAGTGGTTCTCATAGCCACAGATTTTATCATACAGTTACAAGTAAGAAGTCTGAACTAGAATTTAAAGCTAAGATTATAAAGATACTAGCTTTGTTTGAAAAACAAATACATAGAAGGTACTAGAAAATCCATCACTATAGACATACAAGGACTACAATATAGACATGCTGAAAGTAAAAATGCTATCACTGAGGTGCAGTCCCAAGTGGAGACCATATAAGTGAGGATGAACGAAATAGAAGAGGAATTTAGTGATATAGAAGACAAAGTTATGGAAAATAATGAAGCTGATCAGAGGAAAGATAGACGACTCTTAGATAATGAAGGTAGACTTAGGGAATTCAGCATGCCATTAGTGAAAGAATATCTGTATTGTAGGAGTCTCAGAAGAAGAGTAGAAAAGAAGCAGCAGGTTTAGTTGAACAAATTATAGTTGAGAACTTACCTAAATCAAAAAAGGAAACAGGTATTCAGGTACAAGAGGCACAGAGAACTCCCCCCAAATCAACAGAAATAAGTCAACACCACGACATACTAGAGTGAAAATTCAAAGTGAAATTTCAAAGATAAAGAGAACATCCTAAAATCACCCTGAGACAAGATGTACTTACCTACACATGTAGGCACATAAGGCTGGCAGCTGACCTGTCCACAGAGACCTGGCAGGCCAGAAAAGACTGGCATATTTAATATGCTAAGTTGGGTAAATATGTAGCCAAGAATACTATATCCAGCTAGGCTGTCATTCAGACCAAATAAATAAATAAAGGAATTCATGAACACTAACCCAGCCTTGCAAGAAATATTAAAGGGACACATAAAGCAAAAAGAGATCCCAAAAGTAACAAAACCCATAAAGGAACAGAGATAATCCACAGATATGGCAACCTTATATGTAATAAAAATGGCACTAAATTTATATTTTAATAATTCTCTAAATGTAAATGGATAAAATGTTCCAATTAAAAGACAAAGGATAACATAATTGATTAAAAAATTTTAAAAAAGACTCATCAGTACACTGCCTACAGGAGATTCATTTCAGACAGAAAGACACCTCCAGATTTCAAATGAAGGTGTAGAGAATGTTTTATCATACTAATGGACATCAAAAGAAAGTCGGAGTAACCATCCTTTTGCCAGAGAAAATAAATATTAGACCAAAGATGACAATAAGAGATGAAGAAGGCCAGTATATGATTATAAAGGGTTCTATATAACAGGAAGATCTAACAAATGTAAGTATTTATGCCCATAATATAGGAGTAGTCAAATGTATAAATTAATTAATAATAAACTTAAAGGATTTCATTGAAAATACTACAATAATGGTGGGCTTTAACACCTTAATCATAGCAATGGACAAATCATCTAAGCAGAAGATAACCAAGGAAACAAGGGCTTTGACACACTGGACCAGCTGGACTTAACAGATAGTCAGAGCATTTCATCCTAAAGCACTCAGAAATACATTCTTCTTCTGTGCACATGGAAAGTTTTCCAGAACGGATTACATACTGGATCATACATCAGACCTCAACTTTCTTTTTTCCATTTTATTTATTTTTTCAGTGTAACAGTATTCATTGTTTTTGCACAACACCCAGTGCTCCATGCAAAACGTGCCCTCCCCATTACCCATCACCTGTTCCCCCAACCTCCCACCCCTGACCCTTCAAAACTCTCAGGTTGTTTTTCAGAGTCCATAGTCTCTTATGGTTCGCCTCCCCTTCCAAAAAAAAATTTTTTTTTAATAAACATATAATGTATTTTTATCCCCAGGGGTACAGGTCTGTGAATTGTCAGGTTTACACACTTCACAGCACTCATGATAGCACATACCCTCCCCAATGTCCATATCCCCCTCCCCCTCTCCCAATCACACCTCCCCCCAGCAACCCCCAGTTTGTTTTGTGAGATTAAGAGTCATTTATGGTTTCTCTCCCTCCCAATCCCATCTTGTTTCATTTATCCTTCTCCTATCCCCCTAACCCCCCATGTTGCTTCTCCACGTCCTCATATCAGGGAGATCATATGATAGTTGTCTTTCTCTGATTGACTTATTTCACTAAGTATGATACGCTCTAGTTCTATCCACGTCGTCGCAAATGGCAAGATTTCATTTCTTTTGATGGCTGCATAATATTCCATTGTGTATATATACCACATCTTCTTTATCCATTCATCTGTTGATAGACATCTAGGTTCTTTCCATAGTTTGGCTATTGTAGACATTGCTGCTATAAACATTCGGGTACACGTGCCCCTTCGGATCACTATGATTGTATCTTTAGGGTAAATACCCAGTAGTGCAATTGCTGGGTCATAGGGTAGTTCTATTTTCAACATTTTGAGGAACCTCCATGCTGTTTTCCAGAGTGGTTGCACCAGCTTGCATTCCCACCAACAGTGGAGGAGGGTTCCCCTTTCTCCACATCCTCGCCAGCATCTGTCATTTCCTGACTTGTTAATTTTAGCCATTCTGACTGGTGTGAGGTGATATCTCATTGTGGTTTTGATTTGTATTTCCCTGATGCCGAGTGACGTGGAGCACTTTTTCATGTGTCTGTTGGCCATCTGGATGTCTTCTTTGCAGAAATATCTATTCATGTCCTCTGCCCATTTCTTGATTAGATTGTTTGTTCTTTGGGTGTTGAGTTTGCTATGTTCCTTATAGATTTTGGATACTAGCCCTTTATCTGATATGTCGTTTGCAAATATCTTCTCCCATTCTGTCAGTTGTCTCTTGGTTTTGTTAACTGTTTCCTTTGCTGTGCAAAAGATTTTGATCTTGATGAAATCCCAATAGTTCATTTTTGCCCTTGCTTCCCTTGCCTTTGCCGTTGTTCCTAGGAAGATGTTGCTACAGCTGAGGTCGAAGAGGTTGCTGCCTGCATTCTCCTCAAGGATTTTGATGGATTCCTTTCTCACATTGAGGTCCTTCATCCATTTGGAGTCTATTTTCTTGTGTGGTGGAAGGAAGTGGTCCAATTTCATTTTTCTGCATGTGGCTGTCCAACTTTCCCAGCACCATTTATTGAAGAGGCTGTCTTTTTTCCATTGGACATTCTCTCCTGCTTTGTCGAAGATTAGTTGACCATAGAGTTGAGGGTCGATTTCTGGGCTCTCTGTTCTGTTCCACTGATCTATGTGTCTGTTTTTGTGCCAGTACCATGCTGTCTTGATGATGACAGCTTTGTAATAGAGCTTGAAGTCCGGAATTGTGATGCCACCAACTTTGGCTTTGTTTTTCAATATTCCTTTGGCTATTCGAGGTCTTTTCTGGTTCCATATAAATTTTAGGATCATTTGTTCCATTTTTTTTGAAAAAAATGAATGGGATTTTGATAGGGATTGCATTAAATGTGTAGATTGCTTTAGGTAGCATAGACATTTTCACAATATTTATTCTTCCAATCCAGGAGCATGGAACATTTTTCCATTTTTTGGTGTCTTCCTCAATTTCTTTCATGAGTACTTTATAATTTTCTGTGTATAGATTCTTAGCCTCTTTGGTTAGGTTTATTCCTAGGTATCTTATAGTTTTGGGTGCAATTGTAAATGGGATTGACTCCTTAATTTCTCTTTCTTCAGTCTTGTTGTTGGTGTACAGAAATGCAACTGATTTCTGTGCATTGATTTTATATCCTGACACTTTACTGAATTCCTGTAGAAGTTCTAGCAGTTTTGGAGTGGAGTCTTTTGGGTTTTCCACATATAGTATCATATCATCTGCGAAGAGTGATAGTTTGACTTCTTCTTTACCAATTTGGATGCCTTTAATTTCTTTTTGTTGTCTGATTGCTGAGGCTAGGACTTCTAGTACTATGTTGAACAGCAGTGGTGATAATGGACATCCCTGCCGTGTTCCTGACCTTAGCGGAAAAGCTTTCAGTTTTTCTCCATTGAGAATGATATTTGCGGTGGGTTTTTCATAGATGGCTTTGATAATATTGAGGTATGTGCCCTCTATCCCTACACTTTGAAGAGTTTTGATCAGGAAGGGATGCTGCACTTTGTCAAATGCTTTTTCAGCATCTATTGAGAGTATCATATGGTTCTTGTTCTTTCTTTTATTAATGTGTTGTATCACATTGATTGATTTGTGGATGTTGAACCAACCCTGCAGCCCTGGAATAAATCCCACTTGATCGTGGTGAATAATCCTTTTAATGTACTGTTGAATCCTATTGGCTAGTATTTTGGCGAGAATTTTTGCGTCTGTGTTCATCAAGGATATTGGTCTGTAGTTCTCTTTTTTGGTGGGATCCTTGTCTGGTTTTGGGATCAAGGTGATGCTGGCCTCATAAAATGAGTTTGGAAGTTTTCCTTCCATTTCTATTTTTTGGAACAGTTTCAGGAGAATAGAAATTATTTCTTCTTTAAATGTTTGGTAGAATTCCCCTGGGAAGCCGTCTGGCCCTGGGCTTTTGTTTGTTTGGAGATTTTTGATGACTGTTTCGATCTCCTTACTGGTTATGGGCCTGTTCAGGTTTTCTATTTCTTCCTGGTTCAGTTGTGGTAGTTTATATGTCTCTAGGAATGCATCCATTTCTTCCAGATTGTCCAATTTGTTGGCGTAGATTTGCTCATAGTATGTTCTTATAATTGTCTGTATTTCTTTGGTGTTAGTTGTGATCTCTCCTCTTTCATTCATGATTTTATTGATTTGGGTCCTTTCTCTTTTCTTTTTGATGAGTCTGGCCAGGGGTCTATCAATCTTGTTGATTCTTTCAAAGAACCAGCTCCTAGTTTCATTGATTTTTTTCTATTGTTTTTTTTTGGTTTCTATTTCATTGATTTCTGCTCTGATCTTTATGATTTCTCTTCTCCTGCTGGGTTTAGGGTTTCTTTCTTGTTCTTTCTCCAGCTCCTTTACGTGTAGGGTTAGGTTGTGTACTTGAGACCTTTCTTGTTTCTTGAGAAAGTCTTGTACCACTATATATTTTCCTCTCAGGACTGCCTTTGCTGTGTCCCACAGATTTTGAACTGTTGTGTTTTCATTATCATTTGTTTCCATGAATTTTTTCAATTCTTCTTTAATTTCCTGGTTAACCCATTCATTCTTTAGAAGGATGCTGTTTAGTTTCCATGTATTTGGGTTCTTTCCAGCTTTCCTCTTGTGATTGAGTTCTAGCTTCAGAGCATTGTGGTCTGAAAATATGCAGGGAATGATCCTAATCTTTTGATACCGGTTGAGACCTGATTTGTGACCCAGGATGTGATCTATTCTGGAGAAGGTTCCATGTGCACTAGAGAAGAATGTGTATTCTGTTGCTTTGGGATGCAATGTTCTGAATATATCTGTGATGTCCATCTGGTCCAGTGTGTCATTTAAGGCCTTTATTTCCTTGTTGATCTTTGGCTTGGATGATCTGTCCATTTCAGTGAGGGGAGTGTTCAAGTCCCCTACTATTATTTTATTAATATTGATGTGTTTCTTTGATTTTGTTATTAATTAGTTGATATAGTTGGCTGCTCCCACGTTAGGGGCATTGGATGATCTATCCATTTCAGTGAGGGGAGTGTTAAAGTCCCCTACTATTATTGTATTATTATTGATGTGTTTCTTTGATTTTGTTATTAATTGGTTGATATAGTTGGCTGCTCCCATGTTAGGGGCATAGATATTTAAAATTGTTAGATCTTCTTGTTGGACAGACCCTTTGAGTAGGATATAGTGTCCTTCCTCATCTCTTATTATAGTCTTTGGCTTAAAATCTAATTGATCTGATATAAGGATTGCCACCCCAGCTTTCTTCTGATGCCCATTAGCATGGTAAATTGTTTTCCACCCCCTCACTTTAAATCTGGAAGTGTCTTCGCATCTAAAATGAGTTTCTTGTAGGCAACATACTGATGGGTTTTGTTTTTTTATCCATTCTGATACCCTGTGTCTTTTGATTGGGGCATTTAGCCCATTAACATTCAGGGTAACTATTGAGAGATATGAATTTAGTGCCATTATTAGTCTGTAAGGTGACTGTTACTGTATATTGTCTCTGTACCTTTCTGATCTACTACTTTTAGGCTCTCTCTTTGCTTAGAGGAACCCTTTCAATATTTCCTGTAGAGCTGGTTTGGTGTTTGCAAATTCTTTCAGTTTTTGTTTGTCCTGGAAGCTTTTGATCTCTCCTTCTATTTTGAATGATAGCCTAGCTGGATAGAGTATTCTTGGCTGCATGTTTTTCTCGTTGAGTGCTCTGAATATATCATGCCAGGTCTTTCTGGCCTGCCAGGTCTCTGTGGATAAGTCTGCTGCCAATCTAATATTTTTACCCTTGTATGTTACAGCCTTCTTTTCTCGGGCTGCTTTCAGGATTTTCTCTTGGTCACTAAGACTTGTAAACTTTACTATTAGGTGACGGGGTGTGGACCTATTCTTGTTGACTTTGAGGGGGGTTCTCTGTATCTCCTGGATTTTGATGCTTGTTCCCTTTGCCATATTAGGGAAATTCTCTCCAATAATTCTCTCCAGTAGACCTTCTGCTCCCCTCTCTGTTTCTTCTTCTTCTGGAATCCCAATTATTCTAATGTTGTTTCGTCTTATGGTGTCACTTATCTCTCGAATTCTCCCCTCATGGTCCAGTAGCTCTTTGTCCCTCTTTTGTTCGGCTTCTTTATTCTCTGTCGTTTGGTCTTCTATATCACTAATTCTTTCTTCTGCCTCATTTATCCTAGCAGTGAGAGTCTCCATTTTTGATTGCACCTCATTAATAGCTTTTTTGATTTCAAGTTGGTTAGATTTTAGTTCTTTAATTTCTCCAGAAAGGGCTTTAATATCTCCAGAGAGCGTTTCTCTAATATCTTCCATGCCTTTTTCGAGCCCAGCTAGAATGTTCAGAATCGTCATTCTGAACTCTTGATCTGACATATTACCAACGTCTGTGTTGATTAGGTCCCTAGCCTTTGGTACTGTCTCTTGTTCTTTTGTTTGTGGTGATTTTTTCCGCCTTGTCATTTTGTCCAGATAAGAGGATATGAAGGAGCAAATAAACTACTAAAAGGGTGGCAAAGACTCCAGAAAAATGCGCTGTAACCAAATCTGAAGAGACCCCTAATTGTGGGGGGAGAAAGGTGATAAAAACAGGTTCTTTCAGAAAGTGGTTGATATTCTCTTTCTAGAGTTGCTGTTCTTCTCTTCGCTCTCCCGTTGGATTTGTAGGTGTTTGCAATGTTTAGATAAGCTATCGAGCTGATCTCCTGCTACCTGATGTAGTCTCAGCCTGCTACTTCTCTGCCATCTTGACTCTCCAGACCTCAACTTTTTAAAAAAGATTGAGATCATGCCGTACATATTTTCAGACCACAATTCTATGAAACTTGAAATCTAACATATGAAAACATAGAAGGACCACAAATGCATGGAGGTTAAAAGGAATCCTATTTCAGAATGAATAGGTCAACCAGAAAATTAAAGAAGAACTTTAAAAATTCATGGAAGCAAACGAAACTGAATACACGACAGTTGTGAACCACTGGGAAGCAGCAATGGCAGTTCTAAGAGGTAAGTATATAGCAATACAAGCCCTCCCCCACCAAGAGAGAAGAAAAGTATCAAATGCACAACCTAATCTTATACATAAACATACTGGAGATAAAAAGGACATAAACCATAAATCCAGTGGGAGATAAGAAATAATAAAGATTAGAGCAGAGGGGCACCTGGATGGCTCAGTGGATTAAAGCCTCTGCCTTCAGCTCAGGTCATGATCCCAGGGTCTTGGTACTGAGTCCTACATCGGGCTCTCTGCTCAGCAGAGAGTCTGCTTCCCTTCCTCTCTCTCTGCCTGGCTCTCTGCCTACATGTGATCTCTGTCAAATAAATAAATAAAACCTAAAAAAAAGATTAGAGCAGAAAGCAAAGAAACAGAAATTAAATAAAAGAACAGAGAAATGTGACTAGGAACTGCTTCTTTGAAAGAATTAATAAGATTGCTAAACCTCTAATCAGGTTTACCAAAAATAAGAGAAAGGACCCATATAAATAAAAGCATAAATGAGAGAGGAGAAAACACAGCAAAACCCAAGAAATGCAAACAATCATATGGAAATATTATGAGTAAATACATGCCAAAAAGATGGGCAAGCTGAAATAAATGGATACAGTCCTTGAAACATAATCTACCAAAATTCAATGAGGAAGAAACAGAAAACCTAAACAGACCCAAAACCAGCAAAAAGGGGAAAAAAACTGAATTACCAAAAATTTCCCAAAAAGTATCCAGAGACAAATGGCTTCACGGGGGAATTCTGCCAAGTAATAAAATAAGAATTAATGCCCATATTTCTGAAAGTATAAAAAAATAGAAAAAAGAAAACAGCAAACTCCTTCTATGAGACCAGCATTGCCTTGAGGCCAAAACCACAGAAGAATGCCCCCTGAAAAGAATTACAGACCAGTATCCCTGATGAACAAGGATGCATATAGTCTCACCAAGATACTAGCCAACAGGATCCAATGGTACATTTAAAGGATTATTCAATATGACCATGAGGGATTTATTCCTGCACTGAAAAGTGACTCAACCTCAGCAAGTCAATCAATGGGATAGACCACGTTAAAAAATGGACAAAAAATAAAATAAAAAACAAACACAAGAACCATATGACATTCTCCATAGATGCAGAAATGCTTTGTGAAGCATTTCACAAAATACTGCTGCTTCTTTGAAAAAACTCTCTACCATGTAGAAAGAGAGGGAATATAACTCAACATCATAAAGACCATATAGGAAAGACCCACAATAGATATAATCCTCAACAGAGAAAGACTGATTTTCCCCTACGTTCAGGAACACACCAGGTTTGTCCACTCTCACCACCGATGTCCAAATGTTCATGGAAATGTGTGGTTCCTCTCATAGCAGATCTCCTGTGCTTCTGCCTTTTGCCTCCCTATCCCTGGAAAACAATCCTACAACCATGCAGTAGCAAGTAGTTTATATCAACACAGAGCAGAAAACTGGCATCTAGACACTCTCTTCTCAGGCAGGTTTCCTGCTCCTAAAGTTCGGTGGAAAGATAGGTTTTTTTTGGTTTGTTTGTTTTTTGTTTGTATGTTTGTTTTGCTGTTTTGTTTTTGTTTGTTTGTTTTTAACTTTCTGAAGTCTGGGAACTCTGCCATACTCAGCACCACCCATTTTCATGTCACCCCAGGGATCCTGAGACCAATCTTGCCACTCAGGATTGACAAGGATTCCACCTGGCTTCCCTACCTGAGCATTTTTAAGCCAGGGACACCCCCACAGTAGCAGACTTCTAAATGTTACCATTTTCTGATCTGCTGCTAAGAAGACTTTGTGGTAGCTTCCCCAGGCAGGTTCCCACCCCTAAGCTATATAACACCAGATTCAAATCTGAATACCACCTCCCTTCCAAATGGTGGGTCCTTTTCTACTTGTAGACCTGCAGCATTTGTTTTCTCAGATCTCTGATTCAATTATTGTGTGTTCTGAATGATCTGATAAATATTGACTTGTATTTGAGGGAGGAGACAAACTTAAGTTCTCCTCCCACTGCTTTGTGTTGGAAGCTAGACATGAAGACAGTGAACCTGCTGACAGGCTGGATTTTGTTCTCCCCGTCTATGAGAGCTGAATATTGTTTTGGCAAAAGGTAATGACTTGGGACACAGCATCATCCTTTCTTGGTTTAAGTTTATTTTGGGAAGACATAGCAAACATAATAGCTACCATTTTCTACATTTATATTTAAGCTTTAATGGAGGAGTGGAAAGTAGCGTTTACTTGAATGTCATATTATGAACTTACCCATGAAGTGTGACAGTTCATGGGGTTTAATGGTCCATGTCTTCATAAATACTGGCGATAGCATTTCAGGGAATGGTGACGCTGAGTGACACATTTTGCTTTATACTGGTCGAGTCTTTCAGCCTCACCATGAACTTCACTATAAATACATCCCAAAGATGAATTTTTCATCCTGAAGAAAGTTAACCTGTTTTCCATTCGATGATGTCAGAAGGGTCACTGAAAAAGCCCTTGGTTATTGGCCAGCTGAGCTACCTGGTGACTGGCCACCTGAATGAGAACAATTTGTGAGTGCCTGGGTGATTCACCAGAGCATGGTGGTGACATCACAAGAAGGCATTGTGATGCCCTAGGGTGAGGCCAGCAAGACAGGATAGGCTGTGCCGCTGATGGGGAGGCCAACTGAGCCGCCTCCTCGAAGTCTCCCCAGAAGGCTCACCTTCTTGGGGCTCACCCAGCAGTAAGACCCCAAGAAATTGGAAGGAGTGCTTTCCTTCCAGAAGTCTTTCTAGGGGAGCAGCTTCTCCTTCAGGCAGAGCAGGAAGACCGCGGGAAAGCGGGGTGGTGGGGGGGGTGCCACTGGCGAGGCCAGAGCTTCTGAGGACCTCCAGGGGCACCGCTCCAGCCTCCACAGAGATGGGCACTGCCTCTGGGAGCAGGTGGCAGCAGGTCGGGGAGGCCGTGGTGTGGACCTGACTTCCAGAGGCGCTGCTCCATCTGCTTCAGAGATGGGCCTGGCCTGGGGGAGCTGGCGTTGGTGCTGGGCATGGAGTGGGCTGTGCAGAAAGAGGGGCTGTGGGGGCGACCCACAGGAGGCCCAGCCCCAAAAGGCGGGGAGAGTCAGGTGATCCTGGTCAGCCTGCACAGACCCCACACAGGAGGCCCAGCCAAGTGCAGTCCAGAAGCCCCCTGGTGGATGCAGAAAGGAAAAGGGCCCAATTGTTGAGATAATCCAAGAACTTGTCTCAAGTTTGTTGCAGGGGTGCCAGATACCGGTTTTGGAGAACTTGTCTACAATCAGGGGTTGATTTCAAGGATGTCTTTTTTTTTCTTTTTTCTTTTTTAATCGACAAATTTGGTTCCCCCTCCTTCCCCACAGATCCCATCCTAAATCACACTGTTACCCCATTCCAACAGGTCCAGCAGATCATAAACACCTTCCTCTGCCGTGATTCTCTTTTGTTTTTAAATTTTGAATCATTATTAATTTTTTGCATACTTTGCATCTTTGTTCTAAAATATAAACTTTGTCAATCTATGGGCATGCCTATATATGAAGGAGATTGGTGTGCCCAAAGTGATAGGATGATTTCTTAACAGAAAATTTACCTAGTTGTACTACTTTCTGTACTTAGCTAGGATATTTTTTAAAAAATGTCCTTGGGGCCCTGGGTGGCTAAGTTGGTTAAACTTCTGCCTTAGGCTCAGCTCATGATCCCAGGGTCCTGATAGTTAGCCCTGCATCTGGCTTCCTGGTTGGTGTGGTGCCTGCTTACCCCTCTCCTTCTCCCTTTGCTTGTGCTTTCTGTGACACAAAGACAATTTTTTTAAGTTAATTTAAAAAAATAAGTAAAAATAAGAAAATGAAATATAATTTTCTTTGCCTGTCACTAATTTTCCAGTGCAGTAATAGTGACAGTAATAGTAATAGAGCAAAGTTGGATACTTTATTAAAACCAATGAGTGTACTGAAACTTTTCGGGAACAAAGTCCCTGAGAAATGCAAGGATGACATGTGTATGGATAAAAAATGTATGATGGTTACTCTGCTGATTTTAGTGGCAATGGTGAAGATGGTTAAAAAATATCACAGCTACTGTGCATGGGTCACTCATGCCACTCAGATTTGACACATCCAGTATAAACTATCCCATTTAGTCTTGTCATTTTTTTTTTTGCTTTTTCTTCTAATTTATTTAGGTATAATTGACAAAAATTTCATATATCTAAGGGACACAGTTTCATTTAAGTATTACGCTTCCTAATAACTACAAAGTGCATATCCACCAATTCACTTAGCTTGTGTATGTGGTGTGTGTGTGTGTGTGTGTGTATGTGTGCGTGTGTGTGTGTAAGAATACTACCAACTGGGGAGATCTCCAGTAACAGGAAATTTCCAATATACCGTGTTGTTAACTATATATAAATTGCTGTAAATATAACTTATTCAACATGTATACTGGAAACTTAGCATTTGACCCACATCTTCCCAATTTTCCCTGCCTTTAGTCACTGACAATTGCCATTCTACTCTTCTAAAGATTGACTTTTAGATTTCATTTACAATTGTAATTATAAAGTGTTTGTCTTTCTATGTCTGGCTTATTTCACTTCTCTCAATGTCCTCCTGGTTCATCCATGATACTTTTATTTCATTTTTCCATTCATTTGTCAATGAATATGTCAAATTAATTTCCACATTTTAGCTATTGTAAGTCACACTGCAATAATGATTACACGAGTAAAGTATAGCTTCAAATTTGATTTCATATCATTTTATTTCCTTTGCATAGATATTCAGAAGTGGGATTGTTGGAACTTAAGATAGTTTTACTTTCAACTGTTTGAAAAACTTCTATACTATTTTCCATAATGGCTGTACTAATTTATATTCCCATCAATAGTGCTCAAGTGTTGTTTTTTATCCGCATCCACTCCAACAGACATCATTTTGTTCAATTATTGATAATAATCATTCCAAGAAGTGTGAAATCATATCTCATGATTCTAATCTGCTCTCCTGATGAGTTAAAGGCTCAAAGAGTTGGATTCACTAATCCATGTTTACATTTCTAGTAAGTGACAGCTAGCATTAGATCTAAAATTGGCTCCAAAAATCTGCAGCATGTTTTACAAAAAAGCAAAAATAAACTTCTCTTCAGTCTGAATCTAAAGACAAAGTATATACTGATAAATCAGATATCTCTCCATGTATCTCTCTACCTACTTACCTATTTATCAGTACTGATTCTCTGATGTGATATTTCATGACGATATATATACAGAAACACACAGATATAGGCACATACGAATACTATACATTTTAGATCTCTGTGTACAATGAAATCCTTAGGATCAAAAGCTTTATAACCATCTAAACAAATAAAAAATACACATTGGTTAACTATTTTAAATGAGTCTTAATCCCTAAGTCATGAAAGCTTTCTGAACTCTGTGCTGTTTATCTTTTTTTTTTTTCACTTTTTAAAATTTCTTTTCAGTGTAACAGTTCATTGCTTTTGCACCAAACCCAGTGCTCCATGCAAGACATGCCCTTCCTATTACCAAACATCTGGTTCCCCAACCTCCCACCAACCGCCCCTTCAAAACCCTCAGGTTGTTTTTCAGAGTCCATAGTCTCTCATGGTTCATCTCTCCTTCCAATTTCCCTCAACTCCCTTCTCCTCTCCATCTCCCCATGTCCTCCATGTTATTTGTTCTGCTTCATAAATAAGTTGTCTTCTTTAACAGACACTGTTGTGGAAACATTAGAAGGCATGAAAAATTTCATGTATAACTCATTGCAGAGATACTGTAGGGAAATGTGCTTGGCTGGACTCCAGAGGATTGTCCTCTTGGCAACCTGATACATTCTAGGGAAGTCATTTCATAATATGTTAAAATCTAGATAATGGATAGCAATACAAAATCATTATCTATGGCCATGCAGATACAAGTATGAACAAATTTTTCAAAGAACTGAGGTATGCTTTGTGCAGCCAGTAGGTTCATGGTAGTCCTGTGGAAAAAGGTCTGCTAGGTCTTTTAGAGATCTCTTCCCCCATAGGTGGGTAAAGAAGTTTATTTTGATAAAATTCACACAAAAGTATGACAGAGTTCTTGAAAAGAGAAGAAAAAAAAACAATTTTTTTTTTAATTTTTTATTTCTTTGACAGAGAGAAATCACAACTAGGCAGAGAGGCACGCAGAGAGAGAGGAGGAAGCAGGCTCCCCGCCAAGCAGAGAGCCCGATGCGGGGCTCGATCCCAGGACCCTGGGACCATGACCTGAGCTGAAGGCAGAGGCTTTAACCCACTGAGCCACCCAGGCGCCCCGAAAAAAAAACAAATTTATATGAAAATTGGTGATTTTTGTTTTTTACATTCAGATGCTTATTAAAGTTTAGTCTGAGATTTCTTATAAAAATTTTAGGGAAAATGATAGAAATTTCTTTGTTAAAGGCGCATTCTGGTTGCAACTATGCAATAATCAGACAAAATGGATTGTGACTAGACTTATTTAGTGATCTGAATGATCTTTTTTTGAGATTCGTTTGCTTCTGAAGAAAATTCTACATTGTCTGGTATCTAGAGAACATATTTCTAGATTTGCCAATGGATCATATATAGTTTTAACTAAATTACTTCTCATCACATGGGATCCACATTTAATCTTTATGATAATGATCCTATATTTGAAAAATCACTTTATTCTGTAAATATGTGAATCAATAAGGTGAGAGGTTTTCCAAGTCTTATTTGTAATGGAATAAGAACATTGGAAGCCTAGGAAAAAGAATATCTGTAATATTGATAATGCTTATTAAATTATATTAAGCTAAATTCAAAATGGTAATATGCAAATTAAGTATAACTTACATTATATTGAGGACTTTTCTCATTATGATGTAGGAATAAACTGAATATATACATTTACAAAGCAAATTATAGGGGAGAAAATAAAGAGGACGTTGATTTTGTAAGCAAAACCATGTAGAGCAACTTTGGTATTGGGTCAGGACATGAATCAGAGTTCATTGAGAGGATCTGGAAGTGATGTGTGTATTCTCTACACTATTGATCAAAGCTGTATTATTGCAGGGAACAAGAGAAAACAAGATTAAGACTGAAATAGATAGGAAACAAGAAATATCTTGAAATGACAATATAGAAGAAACAAAGCAATTTACTGAGGCATAAATAACTTGTATAAATTCTTGACTCTGTTTCATCTCTGGTACATTTTTAATTAATAGGTTTAATAATTTTCTTTTAATTTCTATTTAGTTTTAGCATTAAAAATGACCAATTTTATTTCATAATTGTTGCCTAAAATATTTAGTGCTATGATAGGATTCTTTTAAAATACAAATTAAATATATAAATACCTGAATCTATTTACTATCTGTGTTAAGACAGGAAATCCAATGAATTCCCTTAAATTTCTGAAACTTGATTTATCATCAGCAACTCTCCGTATTCATATTGATGGTAGTCTCAACCTCAGGAGACTTTGGTCAGGAATAAATAAAATAAATTCCTGGCATCAGTCTCACATATGGTAGGTTCCACCCTGGGGAAATGGTCAATAGAAGTGTATAGTCCTATCCTCTCTGCCATGTATGGACCTTCTTCAGATTCAACCCTTCGTTCTCCAACTGACTAAGAAACCATCTCTTTCCCTTTTACTGCACTCCCTATTGACAGTAATGTTGATGCCAGACCCAAAAGTTTGAGTGCAGTTTAAATGATTGAAGCAGGTGCAAATCTTTTACAAAGTGAATAGACTGGCTTCCATAATGCCATTGGGTAAAATTAAAATAAGGGAGAAATAATCTAATTATTTTACATGAAAATATAATTCTTCATATTAGAGTTTGGAACCAGATATTCAATATCTAAAGTGGCTTCCATGTCAGGTGCAGTAGCTCTTTAACTATAAACACAACCAGCTTTCCCAGTTTTTCCTCTGCGAGTTGACAGTGACCACCCAATAATTGAAAATCAACTGCTTCACATAGACCCAGAACCCTGATGTAGGTATTTCAAAGTAGATTAGGAGATGAACATCTGCAATAATTTGAGTACATGTAAATTACTAAGTGAAATAACTTTTTTATGACTTTACTATATTATTCCAAGAATGCATGGACACTGCATCAACAGACCATAGGATAAATTGATGGTCCCACAACCTATGCCTCTTGACACCAGAGGCAGATACTTCAAACCCATTTACAATTTTTACCAGTGCTTCATTTTTTTAAAAGATTTGATTTATTTGACAGACAGAGATCACAAGTACGCAGAGAGGCAGGCAGAGAGAGGAGGAGGAAGCAGGCCCCCTGCTGAGCAGAGAACCTGATGCAGGGCTCCAACCCAGGACCCTGAGATCATGACCTGAGCCAAAGGCAGAGGCTTTAACCCACTGAGCCACCCAGGGCCCTCCTTCCTCAGTTTTTTAAAATAATACACTCATCTCTCATCTTGATTCCTAAATCCTAATTACCATGCCATGATTTATAACTCAACCAATGCCAAGTTAAACGTGTCTAGAAATCGCAATGCACAGATTTGTGGCCTCAGGACCACAGAGGGGCACAGACATAGGTGCTGATATGAAGGTGGTGTGTAGAGTATTGGAGAGAGGCCCAGGACAGGAGGAATGAGCAGGGGCTTGCTATGGGCAGGGGCAGGGAACAGGACAGAGAAGTCAAGGAAGAGCAGGAAGAGCAGTGACTGAACTGCCATCTCTCTCCACACTGCAGCCTGTGCTGTTGCCAAGCTTCTATAACTGCCCCAGGACATCACAATGCCTTCTTCCTGTGATGTCACCACCATGCAAAGTAATCACTATGCCCTGGCCAATCATCAGGGATTTCTCAGATTAGCCTCATTCTGGTGACCAATCACCAGACAGGTCAGCTGACCAGTTATTGTTGGCTTTCTCAGTGACACCCCTGACTGATATTATCACCTGGAAACCATGTTTTAAAGGAAAACAAGTAAACTGTCCTTCAAGAGGAAAAGTTAATATTTGAGCTGTATTTATACTGAAAGTCATGGTGAGGCTGAAAGTCTCAACCAATGCAAAGCTAAATGTGTCACTTAGAGGCACCGTTAATTAAAACACTTACCTGGTTATTAATGAAGACATTGGCCATTAGACCACATGAAGGTCACAGTTGTGGGTAACTCAGACCATGTGGCAATAGAGCAAATCCTACTCTCAACTCATCCATCACGGCTTAAATATAAGTGTAGAAAATAACAGGCATTATGTTTGTTTCATAGTAATAAAAGGGAGAGATCATGACCAATGTAAAAAAAAAACAGGGAATTCTTAGAACATATTATCAGCAACTATACAGCAATGAGTTAGGCCATTTGGAAGAAATAGATGCATTCATGGAAACTTGCAATCTACCAAGTCCAAAACAGGAAAAAATAGATAATCTGAGCAGACCCAAAACCAGCCCAAAAATTGAAGCAGGTATCACAAAGCTCAAAACAACAACAACAACAACAACAAAACTAGATTCCAGGGAGAGATAGCTTCCCAGGGGGATTCTACCAAACATTGAAAGAATAAATCATACCTCTTCTACTGAAGCTGTTTCAAAAGAAAGAAAGAAAAAGAATTGGATGGATAATGTCCAAACTCATTTTATGAGGCGACCATTAGCTTGATCCAAAAAACAGACACCCTACTGGAAAGGAGAATTACAGACCAATAACCTTGATGAACAGGAATGCCAAAATACTCAGCAAGATACTAGCCAATAAGATCCCATGGAATGTTAAAAGAGCTATTCATGATGAAGGGAGATCAATTCCTGAGATGCAAGGAAGGTTCAACATAGATGAGTGCATCGATGTGATATTAACAAAAGAATGACAAGAACCATATCATCCTCTCAACTGATGCAGAAAAATCATTTGGCAAAATACAACATCCTTTCCAGATGAAAACTCCTCAAAATATAGGGTTAGAAGGCACATGTTTCATCAAAGCCATCTCTGAACAACCCACAGCAAATGTCATTCTCAATGGGAAAAATCTGAGAGCTTTTCCCTTTGGGTCAGGAACATGACAGGGATTCCCATTCTCACCACGTTTGTTCAACAGAGCATTAGAAGTCCTAACCTCAGCATTTGTACAACCAAAAGATAATGGATTCAAACTGGCAAAGAAGTCAAACTCTCTCTTTGCATATGACAATATACTTTATGAGAAAATCCCAAAAGACTCCACCCCTTAATTACTTGAACTGTAGCAGCAATTCAGCAACATGAAGGACTCAAAACGAATGAACAGAAATCAGTTGCTTTTCTATATACTAACCATCTGAATGGAGAAAGAGTAAGGTTTCAGTTCCATTTACTATAGCATTCAAAACCATAAGATACCTATGAATAAGCCTAATCTAGGAGGTCAAGGATCTGTACCATAGAAACTACAGAAGACTTATGAAGGAAACCGAGGAAGACACAAAGAGATGGAAAAACCTCTATGCTCATATATTGGAAGAAAAACATTGTGAAAACATCTAAGCTGCCCAGATCAATCTACACATTCAATGCAATCCCTATCAAAATAACCTTGATATTCTTCCCAGAGCTAAAACAAGCAATCCTAAAATTTGAATGTAGCCAGAAAAACCCCTAATTGCCCGGGGATTGTTGAAAAAGAATACCAAAGCTTGGGGCATCACAATTTCTGTTTGCAAGCAAGTTTACAAAGCTGTGATCATCGAGACAGCATGGTAGTGACACAAAAACAGACGTATCACTCAATGGAATAGAACAGAGAGCCCAGAAAAAAACCCCTTGACTCTAAGGCCAACTGATCTTTAATAAAACAGGGAAGAATATCCAATGGAAAAAAAGGCAATGTCTTTGATAAATGATGCTGGGAAAATTGGACAGTCACATGCAGAAGGACAACACTGGCCCATTCTCTTATACCACATGTAACAAAAAATCCAAAATGGATGAAATACCCAAGTGGGAGAGAGGAATCCTTCAGAATCCTAGAGGAGAACCCCAGGCAGCAACCTCTTCAACCTCAGCCACAGTAACTTCCTGCAACACAGGTCTCTAAAGGCAAGGGAATCAAAAGAAAAATGAACTGCTGTTTCTCAAGATAAAAAGCTTCTGCACAGCCAAGGGAACAATCAACATAACTTCTGACTGGGAGAAGATTTTTGCAAATGATATATTCAATAAGGAATTAATAGCCACAATAAAGAAAGAAGTTATACATGAGAGACATAATATTCAAAATCTGAATAAATATATTTGTTTACCCACTGAATAAACTTGAACTCAACTATTAAAACAGCTACACAAATTATCAGAACTTGTTTCTAAATTTTGTCCTAGAGATATGATGAGCAATTGCTATTTTAATGTTACTCATATCTCAGTGAATGAGACATGAGAATTGTATTCACTTCTCACACTGAGTGAGTTTATGAGTGAATACACTCATAAAACATCAAGTATTCTCCTTATTCTCCAAAGATATCCCCAGATCATGAGTCTTTATGGAGTTATCTAAAATGGCAAGAGCAGGGATGAGAGCAAAGTATACACAGTGGTTTGAAAAATACTCTATTCAGAAAAATGACTTCATTGATAGGATGATGGGAAGACCGATATCAGCTTGAGAAACCAGTACGTTTGTAACTATGCATGATAACAAAGGATACATGTCTTATGCGTATTTTTATTGTTACTTATCATTTAAATGCTTAAGATAATTTTGATTAGAATTAATAAAGAAACTATTTAATAAAATATTAGAATTAACAATTGATAGATTTTTTAAAGATTTTTTTTTTTAGTTGACAGAGAGAGATCACAAATAGGCAGAGAGACAGGCATAGAGAGAGGGAGAAGCAGGCTCTCCGCTGAGCAGAGAGCCCAATTCAGGGCTCTATCTCAGGACCCTGAGATTATGACCCAAGCTGAAGGCAGAGGCCTAACCCACTGAGCCACCCAGGGACCCCAACAATGGATAGATTTAAACATTTAATTAACAATGGTTGGGGCACCTGGGTGGCTCAGTGGTTTAAGCCGCTGCCTTCGGCTCGGGTCATGATCTCAGGGTCCTGGGATCGAGTCCCGCATCGGGCTCTCTGCTCAGCAAGGAACCTGCTTCCCTCTCACTCTCTCTGCCTGCCTCTCTGCCTACTTGTGATCTCTGTCTTTCAAATAAATAAAAAAAAAAAATCTTTAATTAACAATGGCCATTCAAAGGAAAATCTTATTTTGCTAAAGTCTATTAAAATATCCATATTTTACAGATTTTATATATTTTATATTTTCATATAGATATATAATTAAATGTTAAAAAGTAAATAAAAAAAAGTAAATAAATTTTTACATACTTGTGTGTTTAAAAAAAATGAAGCTCTCTTTAAGCCTTAGACATACCATTATAGAATTCTTGAAAGAATTGTTGTTGTACCTTGTATTCTACTGTAAAATGGTAGTAAATATAGTGGAATTGATGTTTTAATCAATGGCTGACATCTACCATCATCAATGCACTTCTTTTCTCTATTTATGGTAAATTAAGGTCTACACTTAATACTATATTCACGTAAATACGGTCACTAAATAATTATAATTCTCTGACAAAATACACAGCACATGTATGAATGGTAATGGACCTGCAAATGTGAGAATTTGTCCAAACCAAGGTCTTTTTAGTAAAATAATTGAATTTGAAAGAGGCATATTATCACTGACTGGTACAGCTAAGATGAGATAAGTGAAAAGTTCCTGTGGTTTAAATTAACTCCTAAGACTATGATCTTTTAGAAAATGTGGGTATTGGTTTTTCTGTGTGTTTTTTCCCCCTTTCCTTCTTAATCAAGACTGTAGTGTTGTAAATCTGCCTCACAAAATACATCCTAAGAATGTTTATTAAAAAAACAAAAACAAAAACAAAACAAAAGAACAACAACAACAACAACAAAAAACCCACTAAGCCTCCCCCTGTTATTTCCAGTGTCCCATTATTCCTGGCACTGTCATGCACCCCTTCCATTTCCCCACCAGTCCCATCACCCGCAGGTAAAGGCGCCACCTCTCCCACTCCCGGCCTAGCCAGGCTCCAAAGGATGAGCTGCAGGCAAAGGGCAGTGCTGGAGCCCAGACCTGGAGGAGCCCATGGCTGCTGGGAGCAGGGCGGGGTCCCACCCGTGGCCCAGAAGGAAGAGCTTCCATGGTTACCCCTGAAGTCAGGTTACCTCGCCAAGAAAGAGGCGCCCTGGGAGGGGGGAGGCCGCCAAGACGGGCTAGGCTGCACCCTCTGACAGGGAGGCCGCCTTGGTCCCCTGCTGGATGTCTCCCCCAAAGGCCAGGGACCAGCCCTGCACTAACCCAGCAGCGAGAGACCCCCAGAAATAAGAAGAAGCACTTTTCCTTTCAGAAGTCTTTCTGGTGGAGGGGCTTCTCCTTCAGGAAGAGCAGCGAGGCCACAGGAGAGCGGGAGAGGCCTCGGGGGCCAGGAGACCCTCCACTGAAGGCCAGAAGGACCAGGCCTCCAGGGGCAGGGGCACAGCTTCAGCTGCCACAGAGATGGGGCTGGCCTCTGGGTGGAGCAGGTGGCAGGCCAGGCGGGAGGGGGCAGCAGGGTAGGAGGGGGCAGCTGGGGCAACCCACTGGAGCCCAACATCAGGAAGGGAGCAGACTGGTCAGCTTGGTCAGCCTGCCCAGCCACTGCACTGGCGACCCAACGGAGTACAGTCCAGAAACCCCCCAGTACCGTCAGCAGAGGAAAGGACCTGAGTGTTGAGATAATCCAGGAAATTTTCTCCCCCTTTGTTTGTTGCAGGGGTGCCAGCTACTGGTTTTGGAGAACTTGTCTACAACCAGGGATCGATTTTAAAGCTTTGTTTTGTTTTGGTTTGGTTTGGTTTGTTTTTTTTTTTTTACTTTTTATTAAGTGGAGAATTTGTTTGCCCTCCTTCCCTACAGATTCCCTCATAAAGCTCTCTGTTACCACCATTCCAACAAGTCAAGGAAAGTTTAAACATCTTCCTCTGCCTTGGTTCTCCTCTGTTTTTGTTTTTGTTTGCATCAGTTTAAAGTTTTTTACATACTTTGCATCTTTATTCAAAAATGTAAACTTTTTCTATGTGCAGGCCCATATATGAAGGAAATGGGTGGGCCCAAAGGGATAGGATTATTTTTTTAACACAAATTTTACTGCTTTCTGTATTTAACTATGGTATTAAAAAAATTGTCTTTGGGGCGCCTGGGTGGCTAAGTGAGTTAAACTTCTGCCTTAGGCTCTGCTCATGATCCCAGGCCCCTGATAGTGAGCCCTGCATCTGGCTCCCTGGTTGGAGGGGTGCCTGCTTATCCCTCTCCTGCTCCCTTTGCTTGTGCTTTCTTTCAAATAAATAAATACAATCTTTTTTTAAAGTTAACTTAAAAAATAAGTAATAATAAAAACATAAAATAAAAATTTATTTGCCTATCACTAAGTCTCCAGTGGAGGAATAGTTACATCTGTGATAGCAAAGTAGGATGCTTTGTGAAAATCAATGAGTGTTTTGAAACTTTTTGGGAACAATGTCCCTGAGAAATCCAAAGATGATATGTGTTTGGATAAAAATGTATGATGGTAACTATGTTGATTTTAGTGGCAATAGTGAAGATAGTAAAAAAGGTCACATTTAGTGTGCGTGGGTCACTCATGCCACTCAGATTTGACATATCCAGTATAAATTATATAATTCAGTCTTGTCATTTTTTTGTTTTTTTTTTCTTCAGATTTGTTTAGGAATAATTGACATATATATATATATATATATATATACACACACATACATATGGTGCACAGCTTTATTTAAGATACTTACACTTTCCAATAATCACTACAAAGCGCATATCCACCAATTCACTTAGCGTGTGTGTGTGTGTGTGTGTGTGTGTGTGTATGAATACTACCAACTGGTGAGATACATAGTAACAGAAAATTTCCAATATACAATTTTGTTAAGTACACATAAATTTCTCTAAATAGAACTTATTCAACATGTACACTGGAAACTTAGCATTTCACCCACATCTTCCCATTTCTCCCTGCCTTCAGTCACTGACAATGGCCATTCTACTCTTTACTTTTAAAGATGGACTACTAGATTTCATATACAATTGTAATTATTGTAAGTGTCTGTCTTTCTGTGTTTGGCTTATTTCACTTCTCTTAACATCCTCCAGGTTCATAAATGTTGCTCTTATTTCATTTTTCCATTTATTTGTCAATGAACATGTAAAATTAATTTCCATATTTTATCCATTATGAGTCACACCGCAATAATGATTACAAGAGTAAAGTATAGCTTCAAATTTGATTTCATATCATTTTACTTCCTTTGGGTATATAGCCAGAGGTGGGACTATGGGAGTTTTACTTTTAACTTTTTGAAGAACTTCTATACAAATTTCCATAAAGGCTGTAGTAATATAAAGTCCAATCAATAGTGCTCAAGTGTTGTGTTTTCGCCACATTCTCTCCAAAACTCATTATTTTTTCAATTATTAATTACAGGCATTCTAGGAAGTGTGAGATCATATCTCATGATTTTGATCTGCTATACTGATGAGGTAAAGGTCAGAGAGTTGGATTCACTAATCCGTGTTTACATTTCTAGTAAGTGACAGCTAGCATTAGATTTAGCATTGGCTCCAAAAATCTGCAGCTTGTTTTGCAATAAAGCAAAATAAACTTCTTTTCGATCTGAATCCAAAGTCAAAGTATATACTGGTGAATCAGATATAACTCCATACATCTGTCTACCTAACTACCTATTTTTCAGTGCTGATTTGCTATTGTGATATTTCATGAAGGTATATATAGAAGCAGATGTATGCACATACAAATACTGTGCATTTTAGATCTCTGTGTACAATAAAATTCTTAAGATTACAAGCTCTATATCTATCTAAACAAATGAAAATACACATTACTTAAATATTTAAGAAGCACATTAATTCCTAAGTCACTAAAGCATTTTGAACTCTGTACTGTTTGTCCATTTTAATAGAAACTGTTGTGAAAATATTAGAAGGCATGAAAAAGTCCATATATGAAATTGCAGAGATACTGTAGGGACCTGTGCTGGGCTAGATTCCAGTGGATTCTCCTCTCAGTAATCTGATTCATTCTAGGAAAGTCATTTCACGATACTGTAAAATCTGGATAACTAATAGCAATGCAAAATAATTATCTATGGACATACACATACAAGTATGAACATATTTTCCAAACAACCAAGGTGGACTTCATGCAGCCAGTACTTTTAAGGAAGTCCTGGGGAAAAAGATCTGATGGGTCTTTTAGAGAACTCTTCCCCTATAGGTCCATAAAGAACCTTAATTTGGTAAAGTTCACATAAAAGTATGACAGGGTTCTTGAAATGAGAAGAAGCAATCCAAATTTATACGAAAACTGCTGGCGATTTTTTTTTTTTTTACATTCAGATGATTATAAAAGATTAGTCTGAGAATTCTTAAAACATTTTGGGCAAAAACTAGAAATTTCTTTGTTAAATGCACATTCTTTTTCCAACTATGCAATAATTGACAAAAATGATTGCGACCAGACTTATTTAGTGATCCCAATGATCCTTCTTTGAGATTTGTCTGCTTCAGAAGAAAATTCCTCATTGTCTGGTATCTAGAGGACACATTTCCAGATCTGACACTGGATCACTATACAGTTTTAACTAAATTACGTCTCATCACCTGGAATCCACATTTAATCTTTATCATAATGATCTTATATTTGAAAAATCGCTTTATTCTGTAAATATGTGCATCAATAAAGTGAGAGGTTTTTCAAATTTTATTTGCAATCGAATACAAACATGGAAAACAAGGAAAATACCATATGTAATATAGATAATGCTTATTAAATATTCTTAAACTAAGAATTACTATGGTAATACGCAAATTATTTATAAATACCATTATTTTTTTTTAAAGATTTTATTTATTTATTTGACAGAGAGAGATCACAAGTAGGCAGAGAGTCAGGCAGAGAGAGAGGAGGAAGCAGGCTCCCCGCAGAGCAGAGAGCCTGATGCGGGGCTCGATCCCAGGACCCTGAGATCATGACCCGAGCCAAAGGCAGCGGCTTAATCCACTGAGCCACCCAGACGCCCCAATATAAATACCATTATTTAGAGGAACTTTCTCATTATGATGGAGGAATAAACTGAATATATACATTTACAAAGCAATTTACAGAGGAGGTAATAAAGAGAAGGTTGATCTTTGTAAGCAAAACCACCTAGGGCAACTTTGATATGGGAGCAGGACATGGGTCAGAGTTCACTGAGAGGATCTGGAAGTGATGTGCATATTTTCTACACTGTTGATTAAAGTTTTATGGTTGCCAAGAACAAGAGAAAATATGATTCAGACTGAAAATGAGAGGAAACAAGAAATTTCTTGAAATGACAATATAGAAGCACTAAATGGAGGAATAAACTGAATATATACATTTACAAAGCAATTTACAGAGGAGGTAATAAAGAGAAGTTTGATCTTTGTAAGCAAAACCACCTAGGGCAACTTTGATATGGGAGCAGGACATGGGTCAGAGTTCACTGAGAGGATCTGGAAGTGATGTGCGTATTTTCTACACTATTGATTAAAGTTTTATGGTTGCCAAGAACAAGAGAAAATATGATTCAGACTGAAAATGAGAGGAAACAAGAAATTTCTTGAAATGACAATATAGAAGCACTAAACCAAGCTACTTAGGCTTAAATAACGTGTATGTATTCTTCATGCTGTTTCATCAATAGTGCATTTTTAATTAATAGCTTTTAAATTTTCTTTTAATTTCTATTTAGTACTGAGTAGTTAAAAATAAGCATTTGTTATTTCCTAATTGTTGCCTAAAATATTTAGTGTTATGATAGTATTCTTTTTAAATAGAAATTTCATAGCCCGCTCCCCCACTCCCAGGGGTGGGAGGTTGGGGGAACAGGTGGTGGGTGATGGGGAGGGCACGTTTTGCATGGAGCACTGGGTGTTGTGCAAAAAGAATGAATACTGTTACGCTGAAAAAAAAATAAATAAAAATAACTTAAAAAAAATAGAAATTTCACATATAAATATCTGCATCTATTTACCACCTATGTTAATACAAGAAATCCAAAGAATTCCCTTTAAATCTCTGAAATCTGCCTTTGCCGATGTTCCTAGGAAGATGTTGCTGTGGCTGAGGTCGAAGAGGTTGCTGCCTGCGTTCTCCTCAAGGATTTTGATGGATTCCTTTCTCACATTGAGGTCCTTCATCCATTTTGAGTCTATTTTTTTTGTGTGGGGTAAGGAAGTGGTCCAATTTCATTTTTCTGCATGTGGCTGTCCAATTTCCCCAGCACCATTTATTGAAGAGGCTGTCTTTTTTCCATTGGACATTCTTTCCTGCTTTGTCGAAGATTAGTTGACCACAGAGTTGAGGGTCGATTTCTGGGCTCTCTGTTCTGTTCCACTGATCTATGTGTCTGTTTTTGTGCCAGTACCATGCTGTCTTGATGATGACAGCTTTGTAATAGAGCTTGAAGTCCGGAATTGTGATGCCACCAACTTTGGCTTTCTTTTTCAATATTCCTTTGCTATTCGATGTCTTTTCTGGTTCCATATAAATTTTAGGATCATTTGTTCCATTTCTTTGAAAAAAATGGATGGTATTTTGATAGGGATTGCATTAAATGTGTAGATGGCTTTAGGTAGCATAGACATTTTCACAATATTTATTCTTCCAATCCAGGAGCATGGAACATTTTTCCATTTCTTTGTGTCTTCCTCAATTTCTTTCATGAGTACTTTATAATTTTCTGTGTATAGATTCTTAGCCTCTTTGGTTAGGTTTATTCCTAGGTATCTTATAGTTTTGGGTGCAATTGTAAATGGGATTGACTCCTTAATTTCTCTTTCTTCAGTCTTGTTGTTGGTGTACAGAAATGCAACTGATTTCTGTGCATTGATTTTATATCCTGACACTTTACTGAATTCCTGTACAAGTTCTAGCAGTTTTGGAGTGGAGTCTTTTCGGTTTTCCACATATAGTATCATATCATCTGCGAGGAGTGATAGTTTGACTTCTTCTTTGCCAATTTGGATGCCTTTAATTTCTTTTTGTTGTCTGATTGCTGAGGCTAGGACTTCCAGTACTATGTTGAATAGCAGTGGTGATAATGGACATCCCTGCTGTGTTCCTGACCTTAGTGGAAAAGCTTTCAGTTTTTCTCCATTGAGAATGATATTTGCAGTGGGTTTTTCATAGATGGCTTTGATAATATTGAGGTATGTGCCCTCTATCCCTACACTTTGAAGAGTTTTGATCAGGAAGGGATGCTGCACTTTGTCAAATGCTTTTTCAGCATCTATTGAGAGTATCATATGGTTCTTGTTCTTTCTTTTATTAATGTGTTGTATCACATTGATTGATTTGTGGATGTTGAACCAACCCTGCAGCCCTGGAATAAATCCCACTTGATCGTGGTGAATAATCCTTTTAATGTACTTTTGAATCCTATTGGTTAGTATTTTGGTGAGAATTTTTGCATCTGTGTTCATCAAGGATATTGGTCTGTAGTTCTCTTTTTTGGTGGGATCCTTGTCTGGTTTTGCGATCAAGGTGATGCTGGCCTCATAAAATGAGTTTGGAAGTTTTCCTTCCATTTCTATTTTTTGGAACAGTTTCAGGAGAATAGAAATTAGTTCTTCTTTAAACAAGAAATTTCTTGAAATGACAATATAGAAGCACTAAACCAAGCTACTTAGGCTTAAATAACGTGTATGTATTCTTCACACTCTTTCATCAATAGTGCATTTTTAATTAATAGCTTTTAAATTTTCTTTTAATTTCTATTTAGTACTGAGTAGTTAAAAATAACCATTTGTTATTTCCTAATTGTTGCCTAAAATATTTAGTGTTATGATAGTATTCTTTTTAAATAGAAATTTCACATATAAATATCTGCATCTATTTACCACCTATGTTAATACAAGAAATCCAAAGAATTCCCTTTAAATCTCTGAAACTTGATTTATCAACAGCAACTATCTGCATTCATATTGATGTAGTCTCAACCCCGAGAGACTTTGGTCAGGATTAAATAAAATTAACTCCTGGCACCAATCTTGACATGGTCAATGGAAGCGTATAGTCCTATTTTCTCTGCCATGTATGAACCTCCTTCAGGTTCAAGCTTTAGTTCTCCAACTCATTAAGAAACCATCTCTTTCCCTTTTTCTCCACTGTCTATTGTCAGTAATGCCGATGCTAGACCCAAAAGTTCTAGTGAAGTTTAAAAGATTGAAGCAGGTGCAAATCTTTTGCAAAGTAAATAGAATGGTTTTCTTTACATTGTTGAGTAAAATTAAAGTAATGAGGAAATAATCTAAGTATTTTAATATAAAAATATAATTCTACAGATCAGAATTTATAAACAGATATTCAATATCTAATGCGGCATCCATGTCAAATTCAATATCTATTTAACTTATGAACACAACCAGCTCTCCCAGTTTTTCCTCTACAAGTTGACCATGACCACCCAATAACTGAAAATCAGTTGCTTCACATAGACCCAGAACCATGATGTAGGTATTTCAAGGTAGTTTAGGAAATGAACATCTGCAATAATTTGAGTACGTGGAAATTACTAACTGAAATAACTTTTTTATCACTTTAGCATATTATCCCAAGAATGTATGGAATGGCATCAACAAACCACAGGATAAAATTATGATCCCATAACCTGTGCCTCTTGACACCCAGGGAAAATACTTCAAATTCATTTATAATTTTCCCCAATACTTTCTCAGTTTTTAAAACAATATGCTCATCTCTAATACTTGATTTCTAAATATCCAAAATACCAGGCCATGATTTGTAACTCAGGCCACTGTGAACGATGAGTCATCCCATTCCTACATCATTGTTTTTGCCTCCCCTTCCCATTCTGTCAACGTGGCTACATACCATGTTATGTTTGAGGATATGCATCTAGAGCTTTATTCCATCTCCTAGAATTTATTGTTCACATATAAAATATATAACAGTATTTGAAACGTGATGTTATTTTATATGCATAGCTGTATAGATTTCTTCTCATATTATCATAATTTCTCTCAAGGGGAATTTAGAATACCAGTCTACCTCATTTTGAGGATTATCAAGAAATTGTTTTCAAGACAATATTGAGTATTTTCTTTTTTTAAAGATTTTTATGTATTTATTTGACAGAGATCACAAGTAGGCAGAGACAGGCAGAGAGAGAGGAGGAAGCAGGCTCCCTGCTGAGCAGAGAGCCTGATGCTGGGCTCCATCCAAGGACCCTGAGACCATGACCTGAGCTGAAGGCTGAGGCTTAATCCACTGAACCACCCAAGCACCCCAATATTGAGTATTTTCAAGAAAATACCATTTAATGATTATTTATGCTAATTTTCTGTGTTCTTTATATCATCATTCAATATTGTAAATCATATATTGGTTTAGAAAAAAGTTCTTTTATACAGATGTAGTGAAAAGAAGAGCCATCTGTACCCCAATGTTTATTGCAGCAATGACACGGTCGTCAAACTGTGGAAAGAACCAAGATGCCCTTCAACAGATAAATGGATAAGGAAGATGTGGTCCATATACATGATGGAGTATTATGCCTCCATCAGAAAGGATGAATACCCAACTTTTGTAGCAACATGGACAGGACTGGAAGAGATTATGCTGAGTGAAATAAATCAAGCAGAGAGAGTCAAGTATCATATGGTTTCACTTATTTTTGGAGCATAACAAAAAACATGAAGGACATGGGAAGATGGAGAGGAGAAGGAAGTTGAGGGAAATTGGAAGGGGAGGTGAACCATGAGAGACTATGGACTCTGAAAAAGAACCTGAGGGTTTTGAAGGGGTGGGGGTTGGGTTGTTGGGAGAACCAGGTGGGGGGTAATAGGGAGGGCACATATTGCATGGAACACTGGGTGTGGTGCAAAAACAATAAATATTGTTATGCTGAAAAAAAATTTAAAAAATTTGAAAAAATAAAAAAAAAACCGCAAAAAACAAAAACAACACCAAATAACAGAATAGGGAGCCTGATGTATGTCTTTATTGTTCATGAAACTATATTTGTAATGTTTCTTGACCTATAGAAAAATAAAACAACTTTCCAGAAATGATTAGATTATAGATGGTGTACTTCAAAAGATACAGAAAATAACATGTAAAGTGACCTTTAGCCCAATTTTAAGACTCCCATTCACTTTGAAAGAAATAAGCAAACCAGGCATATATAGATGGTTATATTTTTTTTTCTGTAATTTCTTTCTTCCCATTTGACAATTGTTAAATTGTGTTAATTTTAAATAAACATGATTCTTTCATAGATACAAAAAAAGAAAGAAAAAAGGTCTTTTTGTAATATTAAATTAAAAATAAATAAATATTGTGTCAAAAAAAATGAATGTCATACACATTTACAGAAATGCCCATAAGTATATGTTGGGTCATCTTTTATTATTCCTCTCACTCTATTTTCTCTCCTAAGTGTCAAATTTTGTGTTTTACTGTGCTTTCTGGTCGATTTTCATCAATTTATCTTTTCAAACTTTCATTACATTTATTACATTAATTATTATCATTTATTTTTAAAAAGGTTATTATTTGACCCTTCATTTTAAATAACACATGACATTTTTAGTATGGATTTAACAAATTCTCATTTTCGTTGTAAAAGGGTCTTGCATTTATCTTTTTTTAAATTTAATTTTATTTTTTCTGTGTTCCAAGATTCATTGTTTATGCACCACACCCAGTGCTCCATGCAATACATACCTCCTTAATATTCACAACCAGGCATTTATGTAGGTCATTTTTAATTCAGTATAACTATATGGGTGTGTGTCTATCTTTCCTTCAAAGAATTCCTCAATATTCTGATGGCTTTGATCCTAGAAAAGTATGAGAGAGTGAAGTACTACAATCCTTTGTAGGCACAGCATGCTGGGCTTTACTCACTGATAGTATTCCTTCTGGAGAAGATTCTCTCCACTCCTTCCTACTTAGAATATTCTCAAAATGCCATTTCTCCTACTCTTTTTAAGTGTCTGTTCCTTAAAATGTCTTCACCCAATGTGTTCTTCACCTTTCTATCTCTGATTCCACCCTCTACTCTGTTTCCCACTTCATTTAAAGTTATGTAGATTTACTTCTGTATTATGTTAGTTGATTTCTATGACAGAGATTGATACATATAGGAGCTAAACTCACACTTATCAAAAAATTGAAAGTGTTTTAAATACACAAAATCAAAAGGTCAAACAGAATAAGAAGAGGTGTCATAAAGCAATGCTAACTGTTATATAATTGTGACAAGCAGAAGAATAATACAGATATTTTCAGAGAGCATAAGCAGAACCAAGGAGCTAAAATAAAATTTTAGAGAAAACTGTCAGGAAAGGAGTTTCTTTAAAGCATTTGACTATAGAGTGAGGAGGACCAAATCGGCTTCTTATAAGGTATAGTTGTCAACAACTCTTCATTGTAGACTTCTGGGGGAAAATGAAGTAGATAATATGTCTTGGCACCAAAACAAACAAATGAACAAACCAAAAGGATATATATCTACACCGTGTCCTGATAGACTACTATAATTTCAGAAATCTTAGGGCTTACTTAGAGAAAAAAATCACTGCCTGTGTGTCATAAAATATATTTATGTACGGGTCTATAATTTATGCATTTACACTGCCTTACAATGCATATATAACAAGTACTAAGACTGCCATTGATAATAACTAAACTTATACAGAAAAATAAAATATGGGTATCTTAATAAAGTCACAGAAATATATTATCCTTATAAAGTTACACATTTCTATGAAATATTTTGGAGTTTGATATTTGTATGACATCAAGATTTTTAACTATGAGGAGATTTTTTTCAAGATATGTGCTAATTTTTTTAAGAGAGGCAATGTGTCCTGAATAAGTCAGAGTGGAACTAAAATAATGAATTAATAAGAGATTGTTTTTTCTGTACTTATTATGTGTCTCCCTTTAGGGGAAACTAAATTAATGACACACAGAAAATATTAACCAAACATCAACTGATTTATTCTTATTGGGGTTATTCTCACCATGAAGAATTATCCTGTTTTTCTTCATTCTCAGTTTTCTCCTTTTCCTAATGGCTATGTTTGGTAACATGTCCATGATCATCCTGGACACCCATCTCCACACACCCATGTATTTTCTACTTAGTCAACTCCCTCATGGACCTGAACTATATCTCCAGGAATGTCCCCAAGATGGTTTCTGATTATCTCTCTGGAAACAAATGTGCAACTCAGAGTTTCTTTTTCATTAATTTATCTGATGCAGATGGATTTTTATTGACGTCTGTGGCCTATGATCATTATGCAGCAAATTTGCTTTCCTCTCCACTATGCTGTTTGTATGAGCAAAAGAGTTTGTGTGGTGACCATAAGAGGATCTTTGATCTTGTGCTCAATCAACTCCTATGCCCACACTGCATATGACTTCCAAATCCCTTAGAATAGATCCAAAGCCATCAACCATTTCTTTTGTGATGTTCCAGTCATGTTGACTCTGGCCTGCATGGATCCTTGTTTACACTTACTCATGCCCAAGATCCTTCCAAACTCCAGAGAGGTTAAGGTCCCTGCTGTCTCCTACACTATCCTGATACCAGTAGTCAACCCCATCATTTACAGCCTGAGAAACAAGATGATGGGGACCATAATAAGAGTAATTCAGAGGATCTGCTCTGTAGAAATGTAACAAAGTTCCCACTAGTCCTGCTTCTTAGAAGTCCATTAATTTCACCTTGTGAACTCTTTAAGAACAATGCCATTCCATCCTATTTCAGGATTTAAGACAGATTCCATTAATTCAGAAAAATAAATAATAGGGATTTGACAAAATAATTATATAGTACCAGTCACTCTATTTTTGTGGTAATTTTTCTTTTTTTTTTCTTATAAGTAATTTATAAAATGTAAGTTGATGTCTAAAAGCCACAGACATTCTCAATAGTTTGCATACATAAGCAATACTGTATATTTGACCACAGTACCCAAAATATGGAAGGAGTCCAGTTGTCCATCAACAGCTAAATAACTAAAGAAGAAAAGGTGTTTATACCATTATATAAATCTATACAGATGTATAAATATATATATGTATAAATAGATATATAAATTATATCTATACATGTGTATAGATATTTATATAGATAGATAGACAATCTATAGATATATAATATATGTCATATATAGAGATATGTATAGATATATAGATATGTAATACATATTAGACATCAGATATAGGTATATAATATAATATTGCTAAGCCATAAATACAATGAATTCTTGCCATTTGCAGTGACATGAATGAATCTAGAGAGTATTATGACAAGTGAAATAAACCACAGAAAGACAAACACCATTAAGTTTTTACTCGTATGTGAATTCAAAAAAGAAAGGAGCAAAGGGGAAAAAAGAGAGAGAGGCAAACCAATAAACAGACCCATAACTCCAAAGAAGGAGGAGATGATCACCTAGGGGAGGGTGTTGGGAAGGTATTAAATAGGGGATAGGGATTAACAAGTACACTTGTGATGATTACCAGGTGTTGTATGGAAGTGTTGAATCACCATATTATATATCTTCAACTAGCATTATGTTGTGTATTATCTAACTGGAATTAAAATAAAATCTTAAAAAAATGTCAGGTGGTGGGTAATAGGGAGGGCACGTACTGCATGGAGCACTGGGTGTGGTGCAAAAACTATGAACACTGGTATGCTGAAAATAAACAAATAAAAAAAACATGTTAAGTGGTGACAAATGACAAAACCTTAGCTACAATGGACAATTTGTTTAGCAAGCATAGAATGTTTCCAAAATAACCCCCTTCAATGACACTGAAGTATATAATGCAGTTCATTTTGCATTTAATTGCTGCAAATGGTTCTCACTGTTCATGCTTGGAAACAGGGGTTTAAGAAAAAAGTTCTAGATCAATGACCAATCCTACTATTGATCAATTAATAAAGAAATATGGCTTAACTTTCCTTTGAAAAATGAACATATATAGCCATAAAAATCACACACACACACACAAACATAAAACATATGAACATAAAATACAAAACACTGAATCATATTGAAATGAATTAATTTAGCACTCTTAAAAGTGGAGCATTCCTGGATTATAGCCAATCCCTATCATAGCTATGGTTTTGTGAGTTTCCATTTCCACCTATAGTAGACGGACATGTTATAGATCTGTGGTGGTTCTGTTCTATTTTGATGACCTTCAGAAAGGGGTTATTCTCTGTTCTTCATGCCACCAGTGGTTCCTATCCTAATAATAACCATCCTTATTTGTCTGGACAACATCAACATTGCTGCTTAGAGTTTGTTAATTCAGTAGAATTATAAATAGAAAATAACTAGTAGCCATCAGAATTCTAAAGCCCATTGCTCTTAATATACCAATGGTCACCTTATGATACTCACCAATGTGGCTAAGTCATTGTCATCTGCAGCCATACACATAAAAGGGATTTAGTACAACAGCATTTCCAACATTTTTTTAATATAAGTCTACCAATGATTGGTTTCCCTGGGTGACTCAGTGGGTAAAGCATCCAACTCTTGATTTCATCTCAGGTCTTGTGAGATGTGACTGCAATATTGAGCTCCAAGGTTTGTGTGGTATGAGATTAAGATACTCCCTCTCCCTCTTCCCTTCTCCCTAGTCCCCTCAAAGTAAATAAATAAATAAATAAAACTAACATGTGTACATATTTTTATATTCTTTATATAATAAAGAAAACCTGTATCATTTTAAAGGGATGCCAGCTTTGCATATAACCCTATGTTGATTTCAGTGCTAGCAAGCCATAGATGTCAATTTCAGTAATTCAGGATGAGGTTACCCAGCCTGGTCACCGGTTTTATTGGAACATCTCCTTTATTTAGACCTAGCCCAGGAAAACACTGTTCCCATTTTCATAAATGTAAGCCAAATATATTCAATAAAAATATTATAACAATTTCATATATAAAAGGATGAAAAGGTCATATAAATTACTCTATATGGCTTTCTGCCCAGAAATTTGAGTTAGAGTCTTATTAATAGTGATTTTTCTAAGGACCCGCTGAAACCAGAAATGCCCTTCACTCTTTCCACGCTGAGAACACTTTTAAATTTAGATCCCTGAGAATGAGAAGTTTTCATGATGATCACCAGTAGGAAAGACTGGGGTTACAGGGCAGTAACTGAAGCACTTGCTCTTCACGAGAAATGCAGCCTGTACTCAGAGAAGAACAGAAATGGGAGTTCTCATCAACCCACTGGGTCCCACTTGAGTTTCCTACATTTGGGATGGACAGGTATGCCAAGGGGTCCCTTGAATGTGCTGTTGTCACAGAAACACACCACAAGTCTGTAAAGTTTTGAGCATAAACATGTGAAAAGGGGATGGTACTAAGTGCACCTTTTCCTTAGATGTGTTTTAATGTCTCCTCTATGCAGATACCTCTTGCTTCCCTTCCTTTTTCCCTTTGCCCCATATCACTGTTCCTATCTGATTGGAGCATCTGACACAGATTGTGTTTGTGCTGGTTTTATATTTTCGTGTGGTCATGGAACCTAACTGAAAAACTGCTTTAACAAAGTGTTTTGTATTTCTCACTCAGATGGTAACATCAAAATAAGTTTCTACCAAAGACACAGTGTAACCTAATAAACAAAACTAAGTCATTTCCTAGTTTATGTTATTCAATAGCAAACCAAAAGATCATTTTGGAAGTGATAATTGCTAACCATGTTTAATTATTGAATTTCTTCCTGGAAACAACACATTGATATTTTGTACCTTCCAGGTATTCTTTGCAGACTTGAATTTATACAAAAACCACCTCCAAGAAATTAATATTAATTAAAAAAATAAAATATATTGCCTTCAATTACCAGCTATTTGTAATTGTAAACCAAAGTAAGTGACTTCATAAGTGGTTCTGTAATGTGGGAACCAAGTTTTGTGAAAGTCGAGCATGAATCAGGAAGCCTGGGAGATTCAGGAGAGCAGGAGCTCAACGGCTGCTGCTTCCCAATCAATATCCAGTAGGTAGAGCAGGTCAGTAGATACTAGTTCTCCCAGCTGGGAAAGAATGTGTATGCATCATATATATGTATTTTATGTATTTATTTTTCTTTATTGAACTTGTCCCCAAAGATGTGCAAGGAGCAAAGTCAAGAGCCAGAAAAGGTCACCACAGGGGGGTTGCAGAACCAGAAGGAAGCAGGACAGAGAGGAGTGCAGAGAGAGAAAAGCAGTTGGAAGGTCGCCCCTCAGCTCGGACAGCAGTGTGGGAGTGGGAAAGGGTCTGGCAGGAAGCTGACAAGACTCCTGGGATTCCTTCCCATAGAACAAATAGAGAGAGAGAACACTTAGAAAAAGAGCAACAGCCATGTCCCTCCCATATGCAAGCTCAACAGTCCTGCTGGCAAGTAGCAAAGTAAGTCCAGCTGAGCAAGAGCTCTGGAGCGGGAGGAGAGCAGCAGGTGCCACAGGGACACGAGCCCTGGGAGAGTCATGGAGGCCCCTGAGAACCCATTATAGGGGACCCTAAGCCCCCCAGAAGGGACCATGACCAGTGGCTCCCCAGGATGGGCCTCTGAGCTGCCGTGGCCAGGTCTCACACTGCTAGGCCTGTGGCCTTGAGTGGCTTTGCTGGAGTGAGGAGGACAACGTGGCTGGTGACATGAATGTGCACTGGACTAAGCATTCACGAATGATGTCAGAGACTGGGACACTGCTGGACAAGGGTTCTGGACATAGCCTTAAGGGGCCCCCAGGGCAAGGGGATGGTGGGAATGGGGTCATCACCCATTCCTTCTCTCTCTTTCCTACTGGTGCACCAGGTTCACTATGCCTTTGCTGCCCAAATTGTTGCCTCCTTAGGTATGGTGGGTGTCCCCTGCTGATAGGAGTCCAGTCAGCCCAGGTACAGGTCAGGGATCAGGTAGGAACTCTGAGGGGTCTCAAATGAACCTCAGGAAAGAATGGCTTGCAGTGGACATTTGGATTTGTTTCATATCAGGGCAGGTATCTCCCATCTTCCTCTTCTCCCCATGGAGACAAACTTCATGCACAGCAGGACAGGGATCCTACCTACTCCCAGGAGCAATTCATTATCCCACCCACCAGTTTCTCCATGATCCAACCCCCAAGTTCTTATCAGTGCCCAAACCTGATCAGAGGAAAAGCTCAAAGGGAAAGTGGATTTCCCTAGTAACTGAGGGCTTAAAATAGCTCACACCCCACACCAGAATCTGCACCAGGGATGCACTAGCAAAAACATCAAATCCTGTCCTCTGTGGAGATGGGATAAGCAAGAAGAGAAAGCAACTCAGTACACCTGGGCCAGCACCACAGTTACCTGTCTGATTGGTGCAAGCATTTTCTAGGGGTGGGAGAACTATCTTAGGGTTGTCCTCTATCTTTTACAGCCCCTAGTCACTGATTAAAGTTCATGGAATGTGCTTTCCCTCATCTATGCCTTTATCGACTTGAAGACATTATAATTCTATATATAACTTCAGGTGAAAAAATGAATAAATCGAAGGTCTGGTCATTATTACTGCTGAGACTACTGCCTGTCATAACCAGATGCAGTCAGTCTGGTGAGTGGAGGAGACAGAGCCACTTCCATGCGCAGGACTCATACTTCAGAGTTTTTTGGTCGCCGATAGGTTTGCCACTATCTTCTGGTTGGAGCTATTGTAGAAAGTGCTGGGGACAAGCTCCAGTTTCAGTCCTTATCTGAAATAAGTGGAGCGGGGCATCTGCTGGAGTTTTCTAGATCCCGATCTTAACTTAAAAAAAGGGTAAAGTGGCAAACAGGGTGTAGTGATTGGAGTCTGTTCCTGGGTCTTGGTAATAGAGACTATGAATACGTTGGACCCTTCACCAGATGCTAAAAATGCAAACTTCACTTGGTCCTCCTGGAACCCTATAATCAGGAGAAAGGGTTGAAAGTGGAAAGATCTCTGTGGCATCCAAATGGATTGGATTCTGCTGTACTAAGTGGAATGTAATTTATCAGTAGAAAAGATGAGCTTAAAATGCTATTAAATGTATATACAACACCATTGTTCTCCATTCCTGTGATTATGGACATCAGAGTTCTTTACATACTTAGATAATTGTGGACATTTCTCCTATAAACATTGGGGAAACAAGTGCCCCTTTGAATCACTATCCTTCTATCCTTTGGATAAATACATATTAGAGCAGTTGATGGGCCATAGGGTAGTTATATTTTTTATCTTTTACTTTATTTATTTGATAAAGACACCATGAGTGGGAAGAGGATGAAGCATAGTCACTGCTGAGCATGAAATCCATGGCATTGTTCAATCTGGGATCATGACCTGAGCCAAAGGCAGGTTTTTTAACTAACTGAGTCACTGAGTACTTGTTAGGATTACTTCTTGGGAGCCCTGAGTAGTTCTATTTTTGACATTTAGAGGAATCTCCATACCATTTCCAGAGTGTCTGTACCAACTGGCATTCAGACCAACACTGTAAGAAGGTTCTCCTTTCTCTTAATCCTCACCATCATGTGTTGTTTCCAATCTTACTAATTTTAGCCAATCTGACCAGTGTGAGGTGCTATTTCATTGAGGTTTGATCTGTATTTCCGTGATGCTGAGTGATGTTGAACATTTTCTCATGTGTCTGTTGGCTATTTGTTCATACACAATAGAATATTACTATACCATAAAAAAGAATGACACATTGCCATTAGCAACAACATGGATGAAAGTAGAGGTGTTGTTAGGTGAAATAAGTCCATAAGGGAAAGTGAAATATCTTATTATTTCACTCATATGGTATTTTGAAACACTATTTAGAAAAAAAAAAGGGGGGGAGGAAACCTAGGGGAAGGAAAGGAAAAAATAATACAAAAGGAAGTCACAGAGGAAGGCAAACCATAAGAGACTCTTAACATTAGGGAAGAAACGGAGGGTTGCTGGGGGGGGAGAGGTCATTGGGGAAAAGGTAACTGTGTGATGGGCATTAAGGAGGGAGCTTGATATAATGAGCACTGGGTGTTATTTGCAAATTTTGATTCACTGAATTCTACCTCTGAAAGTCATAATACGTTATATTAGAAATTAAATAAATTAAATTTACAAAAAAAGCTCTGCTATTGTGTTTTCTTTCACATTTAAGGTACATTGGGGAGCTTATGTTGCTAATAATTATTGAGGGTTGTGATGTTAACTAGATGTTGCTAGAAAATATTGCTATACCTTGACAATGAGCTCTCAATCTGTTTTCTAAGGAAGGATACTGGTGAGAAGGTGATCTTGTCAAGATACAATGAAGGAAAATTGAAGAATTGCCTTAATTTTCACCTTAAGGAGAAATAAGTGTATTTTTAAGTTCATGGAATGAATCCAAGGTGAGCCTTACCACCTATGTATTTCATTGCAATACTTGTGTGAATTATGGTTTAAGTTACACTTAAATTTATCTTTACTTTTCCTAAGAAAATTGTCGATTGTGTAACAAATGATCTACTATGTATGCTCATACCTTCCTAGACCAACCACTAAAAACATGAGGTATCACTGCTTTCAGGACATAAAGCATGCAAAGCAAACCAACAGAATTATGTGACAAGGAACTAATAAGTGGGATTGGAGACTATGACAATCTTTGCTAAAATGCCAGCAGGTGAAGGAGTCAGTGCTCAGGGGTTTGTGGACTGACCAGAAGAGGACACAGAGTTGGTTGCAGGCTGAGTCTTGAGGAGTGGACATTGAACAGATCCCCTGGGAGAATTAAGAACAGGCAGGGGAGCCTAGGACAGAGGAGGGAGCTTCATGCCTCTCAGGGAAGGATATGATTCATTTAGAGTGAAGGAAGATTATTTACAGTGTCTGGATTAAGACATGCAGTTATACATACTCTCTCACCAGGCCTTAATGTACTGTTGAATTCTATTGGCTAGTATTTTGGTGAGAATTTTTGCATCTGTGTTCATCAAGGATATTGATCTGTAGTTCTCTTTTTTGGTGGGATCCTTGTCTGGTTTTGGGATCAAGGTGATGCTGACCTCATAAAATGAGTTTGGAAGTTTTCCTTCCATTTCTATTTTTTGGGACAGTTTCAGGAGAATAGGAATTAGTTTTTCTTTAACTGTTTGGTATAATTCCCCTGGAAAGCCATCTGGCCCTGGGCTTTTGTTTGTTTGGAGATTTTTGATGACTCTTTCAATCTCCTTACTGGTTATTGGTCTGTTCAGGTTTTCTATTTCTTCCTGGTTCAGTTGTGGTAGTTTACATGTCTCTAGGAATGCATCCATTTCTTCCAGATTGTCAAATTTGTTGACATAGAGTTGCTCATAGTATGTTCTTATAATTGTCTGTATTTTTTGGTGTTAGTTGTGATCTCTCCTCTATCATTCATGAATTTATTTATTTGGGTCCTTTCTCTTTTCTTTTGGATAAGTCTGGCCAGGGGTTTTTCAATCTTATTAATTCTTTCAAAGAACCAGCTCCTAGTTTTGTTGATTTGTTCTTTTTTTTTTTTTTTCAGTTCTATTTCATTGGTTTCTGCTCTGATCTTTATGACTTCTCTTCTCCTGCTGGGTTAGGGTTTATTTCTTGTTCTTTCTCCAGCTCCTTTAGCTGTAGGGTTAGGTTGTGTATTTGGGACCTTTCTTGAGAAAGGCTTGTACCACTATATATTTTCCTCTCAGGACTCCCTTTGCTGTGTCCCGCAGATTTTGAACCATTGTGTTTTCAATATCATTTGTTTCCATGAATTTTTTCAATTCTTCTTTAATTTCCTGGTTGACCCATTCATTCTTTAGAAGGATGCTTTTTAGTCTCCATGTGTTTGGGTTCTTTCCAAATTTCCTCTTGTGATTGAGTTCTAGCTTCAGAACATTGTGGTTCGAAAATATGCAGGGAATGATCCCAGTCTTTTGATACTGGTTGAGACCTTTTTTATGACCCAGGATGTGATCTATTTTGGAGAAGGTTCCATGTGCACTAGAGAAGAATGTGTATTCTGTTGCTTTGGGATGAAATGTTCTGAATATATCTGTGATGTCCATCTGGTCCAGTGTGTCATTTAAGTCTTTATTTCCTTGTTGGTCTTTTGCTTGGATGATCTGTCCATTTAAGTGAGGGGAGTGTTCAAGTCCCCTACTATTATTGTATTATTATTGATGTGTTTCTTTGATTTTCTTATTAATTGGTTTATAGAGGTGGCTGCTCCCACGTGAGAGGCATAGATATTTATAATTGTTAGATTTTCTTGTTGGACAGACCCTTTGAGTATCATATAGTGTCCTTCCTCTTCTCTTATTATAGTCTTTGGCTTAAAATCTAATTGATCTGATATAAAGATTTCCACCCCAGCTTTCTTCTGATGTCCATTAGCATGGTAAATTGTTTTCCACCCCCTCACATTAAATCTGGAGGTGTCTTCGGGTCTAAAATGAGTTTCTTGTAGGCAACATATAGATGGGTTTTGTTTTTTTATCCATTCTGATACCCTGTGTCTTTTGATTGGGGCATTTAGCCCATTAACATTCAGGGTAACTATTGACAGATATGAATTTAGTGCCATTGTATTGCCTGTAAGGTGACTATAACTGTATATTGTTTCTGTTCGTTTCTGATCTACTACTTTTAGGCTCTCTCTTTGCTTAGAGCACCCCTTTCAATATTTCCTGTAGAGCTGGTCTGGTGTTTGCAAATTCTCTCAGTTTTTGTTTGTCCTGAAAGCTTTTTATCTCTCCTTCTATTTTCAATGATAGCCTAGCTGGATATAGTATTCTTGGCTGTATGTTTTTCTCATTTAGTGCTCTGAACATATCATGCCAGCTCTTTCTGGCCTGCCAGGTCTCTGTGGGTAAGTCTGCTGCCAATCTAATATTTTTACCATTGTATGTTATAGACTTCTTTTCCCAGGCTGCATTCAGAATTTTCTCTTTGTCACTAAGACTTGTAAATTTTACTATTAGGTGACGGGGTGTGCACCTATTCTTGTTGACTTTGAGGGGGGTTCTCTGTACCCCTGGATTCTGATGCTTGTTCCCTTTGCCATATTTGGGAAATTCTCTCTAATAATTCTCTCCAATAGATTTTCTGCTCCCCTCTCTCTTTCTTCTTCTTCTGGAATCCCAGTTATTCTAATGTTGTTTCGTTTTATGGTGTCACTTATCTCTTGAATTCTCCCCTCGTGGTCCAGTTGCTGTTTGTCCCTCTTTTGCTCAGCATCTTTATTCTCTGTCATTTGGTCTTCTATATAACTAATTCTTTCTTCTGCCTCATTTATCCTAACAGTGAGAGCCTCCATTTTTTATTGCATCTCATTGATAAATTTTTTGATTTCAATTTGGTTAGATTTTACTTCTTTCATTTCTCCAGAAAGGCATTTTATATCTCCACAGAGGGTTTCTCTACTATCTTCCATGCCTTTTTTTGAGCCTGGCTAGAACCTTGAGAAATGTCATTCTGAACTCTAGATCTGACATATTACCAATGTCTGTATTGATTAGGTCCCAAGCCTTCGGTACTGCCTCTTGTTCTTTTTTTTGTGGTGAATTTTTCCACCTTGTCATTTTGTCCAGATAAGAGTATATGAAGGAGCAAGTAAAATAGTAAAAGGGTAGCAAAGACTCCAGGAAAATGCACTTTAACCAAATCAGAAGCGATCCCAAATCGTGGGCTGGAGAAAGGGGATAAAAAGAGGTTCAGAAATAAAGAAAGGAAAAATTAAAAAAAGAAAACAAACGAATAAAAAATATAAAAAAGAAAACATATATATATATATTTATATAATATATTAGATAAACTAATTAAAACGTTAAAAAAGAGAAGGGTAAAAGTTAAAAAAATTTAGTAGAAGAAGAAAAAAATTGAAAAAAAAATTAACCACAAGACTAAAGAATCATGGGGAGAAAGCCATGAGTTCCGTGCTTTGCATTCTCCTCCTCTGGAATTCCACTGCTGTCCTTGGTATTGCACCTACTCTCCTTGGTGAACTTGGTCCTGGCTGGATTTCTTGTTGATCTTCAGGGGGAGGGGCCTGTTGTAGTGATTCTCAAGTGTCTTTTCCCAAGGTGGAATTGAACCGCACTTACCAGAGGCCGGGCTAAATAATCCGCTTGGGTTCGCTTTGGGAGCTGTTGTTCCCTGAACGCTTTCTGTAGAGTTCCAGAGGATGGGATTGAAAATGGCATCCTCCCATCTCCGGCCTGGAGGGGGCAAGAGCCCAGGGCCCCACTCCTCAGTGCACCCCCAGAGAACAGTGCCTAATCACTCCCATATCCCCAGCCTCCAGCCGCACTCCATGCTCAAGCAACCTGTGACCAGTTCAAGGTAACCCCGAGCTGAGAGCTCACTCCTCGCCTCTGTCTCTGTGGCTGGCTTCCCTGTTTTAATACCTGCAAGCTCTGCAACACTCCAACACCCCTGATCCTTCTGTGACCCTGCGGGACCTGAGGCCACATTGACCCTGCGTGGGCTTCACCCTGATTTAGCCTCTGGAGCAATGTCCCTCAGTGGAACAGACTTTTAAAAGTCCCAATTTTGTGCTCCATTGCTCTGCCATTTGCCGGGAGCCAGACCCTCACCCCGCTGTCTATCTTCCTGTCGCTTTGGATTCACTTCGCCAGTCCTACCTTTCAGAAAGTGGTTTATTTTCTATTTCTAGAATTGCTATTCTTCTTCTCTTCGATCTCCTGTTGGATTTTTACTTGTTTGAAATGTTTGATCTCCTGCTACCTGATGTAGTCTCAGCCTGCTAATTCTCTGCCATCCTGACTGGATCCTGGTATTTTAATTTAAGAACACACACTTGCAAAGAAAGAGTGAGTAATAACTTTTGGATATTTTCTTCTGGTGTTTAATTCCTTGTCATGCTGGTGCTCATACTCAGGACTGGTTCTTTATGTCAGGCAGTGGTGGAAAACTGACACTTTGTATCAGAGGACACTTGCTCTTTATCTTATATTTTTTCCTGATTCGGCTGCTTTGCTTAGATCTTTTCCTTCAGCAGCATAATGGTCTGCCCTCTAAATCTGGCATTCACTCTGCAAAAGACATGATGTTCTCTTTTGTGGGCAGAAGTTCAGCTTCCAAGGAACTCATAAGAGACGTTAAAAAATGCAAAACTATCAATAATGTTAAATTAAAGGTAAGACGTGCAACACTATGCTGGAAGGCCAAAGAACTCTCCATGGGGTGTTGGTGAGTAATCTTAAAGAGTGGTCAAGATTTCATCCAAAGAGATGCACAGTGGATATGTGAGGACTGCAGAACACTAACTGGTGGAGACAGAAATGCCTGATGACTGTGGAAGAGTTCAATTTGAATAATGCCAAGGGAATGTGAGGAGTAGTTATGGGAGAGTAGATCAGAAAATTAAGGCAGGTGTACATTGTTTTCCTGGAGCAAGTCTTTCTTAACTGAGCTTCCATAAGACAATAAAGCCTTACATAAATTAAATTGAGCAATTATTTTCTCAACTCTCTGAAAATTACTGCATAGCTACCATCAATTTAGAGGCATAGGAGAGAAGTTAATTCATTACATATAATGGGTGCCTGGGGCGGTTAGATTTAATTTAATTCCTTCTGAGAACCTCAAGTGAGAAAGTCTAGTCTAGATTCTAGGTAATGAGGAGCCGTGGAAAACATGTGATTTTAAGTGTGACGTGATAAAGCTATGTTTGGGGTAAATTTAACTGTCCATCAGCAGAGTTTAGGACGATTTGAGGAATGTGAAACTAAAGATTACTGGAGCTTTTGTAACATGAAAAATTATGAAGGAAATCAAAATGGTAACTGAAAGAAGGTGGTGAAAACACAAGATTTATTAATTCACTGATTTCTTTTAAATATACATGAGGTACCTACTAAAAATCAGGTATTGTGGCTACTACGATGGGCAAAAAAATAGATGTAGCTATTACTGCCTATTGTTGAGTCAGATATTGAGTAAAAGAAGCACAAACCCATATAAGTTCTTAATAAAGATAATTGATATGATGGGAGGTTTCTCGGTGCATGTCACAGTAACATAAAGTTGGCTACAGCAAGATTAATGTATTTGGAGGAACAGATATGCCTATGATAGAATGAGGCTTTTTTATATATAGTGAGTTTGGAATTTGTTGTATCATTAGTGAGAAACTAGTGGAATTCAAAATCAAGCTCCAATTATGATAGCAATCTCCTATCTCCTTTTCCTGATCACAGGATTGTTATTTTAGTGATGGTGGGGTTTTATGTGATTCATTATAAATTATAACCTTGAGACCAATGATCCTTAAAAGCCACTGTTTCATTCTTCCATTCGGATACTTACTAAAGGATACTTTTGCAAAAAGTGTAATGACTCTTGCATAAGGTTATAAACACAAACACAAATGAGATTTTCCCTCCTTGTAAGTTATAGATGCATAATCACTGCATTTTATATACTGTGTGTTCTGTTGTTGAAAAACTGGCTCTACTAAAGCATATCCATAGATTTTTTGAGCCGACAGAGAAACAAAACTGTTGGAACTCAAATAAAAAGTAAGTGAACAGAAGTTAAAATAAAGAAACATAATTTTTAAAATTTAAATGTTTTTGAACCTCAACTCTATGGTCAACTAATCTTCGACAAAGCAGGAAAGAATGTCCAATGGAAAAAAGACAGCCTCTTCAATAAACGGTGCTGGGAAAATTGGACAGCCACATGCAGAAAAATGAAATTGGACCACTTCCTTACACCACACACGAAAATAGACTCCAAATGGATGAAGGACCTCAATGTGAGAAAGGAATCCATCAAAATCCTTGAGGAGAACACAGGCAGCAACCTCTTCGACCTCAGCCACAGTAACATCTTCCTAGGAACATCGGTAAAGGCAAGGGAAGCAAGGGCAAAAATGAACTATTGGGATTTCATCAAGATCAAAAGCTTTTGCACAGAAAGGAAACAGTTAACAAAACCAAGAGACAACTGACAGAATGGGAGAAGATATTTGCAAACGACATATCAGATAAAGGGCTAGTATCCAAACTCTATAATGAACTTAGCAAACTCAACACCCAAAGAATAAACAATCCAATCAAGAAATGGGCAGAGGACATGAGCAGACATTTCTGCAAAGAAGACATCCAGATGGCCAACAGACACATGAAAAAGTGCTCCACGTCACTCGGCATCAGGGAAATACAAATCAAAACCACAATGAGATATCACCTCACACCAGTCAGAATGGCTAAAATGAACAAGTCAGGAAATGACAGATGCTGGCGAGGATGTGGAGAAAGGGGAACCCTCTTCCACTGTTGGTGGGAATGCAAACTGGTGCAACCACTCTGGAAAACAGCATGGAGGTTCCTCAAAATGTTGAAAATAGAACTACCCTATGACCCAGCAATTGCACTACTGGGTATTTACCCTAAAGATACAAACGTAGTGATCTGAAGGGGCACGTGCACCCGAATGTTTATAGCAGCAATGTCTACAATAGCGAAACTATGGAAAGAACCTAGATGTCCATCAACAGATGAATGGGTAAAGAAGATGTGGTATATATACACAATGGAATACTATGCAGCCATCAAAAGAAATGAAATCTTGCCATTTGCGACGACGTGGATGGAACTAGAGCGTATCATGCTTAGTGAAATAAGTCAATCGGAGAAAGACAACTATCATATGATCTCCCTGATATGAGGACATGGAGAAGCAACATGGGGGCTTAGGGGGATAGGAGAAGAATAAATGAAACAAGATGGGATTGGGAGGGAGACAAACCATAAATGACTCTTAATCTCACAAAATAAACTGGGGGTTGCTGGGGGGAAGTGGGATTGGGAGAGGGGGAGGGGGCTATGGACATTGGGGAGGGTAAGTGCTATCGTGAGTGCTGTGAAGTGTGTAAACCTGGCGATTCACAGACCTGTACCCCTGGGGATAAAAATACATTATATGTTTATTAAAAAAAAAAAATTGGAAGGGGAGGTGAACCATAAGAGACTATGAACTCTGGAAAACAACCTGAGTGTTTTGAAGGGTCAGGGGTGGGAGGTTGGGGAACAGGTGGTGGGTAATGGGGAGGGCACGTTTTGCATGGAGCACTGGGTGTTGTGCAAAAACAATGAATACTGTTACGCTGAAAAAATAAATAAAATGGGGGAAAAAAAGTTGTGGTATATATAAACAATGGAATACTATGCAGCCATCAAAAGAAATGAAATCTTGCCATTTGCGATGACATGGATGGAACTAGAGGGTATCATGCTTAGTGAAATAAGTCAATCAGAGAAAGACAACTATCATATGATCTCCCTGATATGAGGACATGGAGATGCAACATGGGGGGGTTAGGGGAATAGGAGAAGAATAAATGAAACAAGATGGGATTGGGAGGGAGACAAACCATAAATGACTCTTAATCTCCCAAAATAAATTGAGGGTTGCTGGGGGGAGGTGGGGTTGGGAGAGGGGGAGGGGTTTATGGACATTGGGGAAGGTATGTGCAATCGTGAGTGCTGTGAAGTGTGCAAACCTGGTGATTCACAGACCTGTACACTAGGGGATAAAAATACATTATATGTTTATTAAAAAAAAAAAAGAAAGGATGAATACCCAACTTTTGTAGCAACATGGACGGGACTGGAAGAGATTATGCTGAGTGAAATAAGTCAAGCAGAGAGAGTCAAATATCATATGGTTTCACTTATTTGTGGAGCATAATAAATGACATGGAGGACATTGGGAGATGGAGAGGAGAAGGAAGTTGAGGGAAATTGGAAGGGGAGGCGAACCATAAGAGACTATGGACTCTGAAAAACATCCTGAGGGCTTTGAAGGGGTGGGGGTGGGAAGTTGGGGGAACCAGGTGGTGGGTAATAAGGAGGACACATATTGCATGGAGCACTGGGTTTTGTGCAAAACAATGAATATTGTTACCCTGA